>NC_052317.1:40359240-40511178 GCF_016432855.1 Salvelinus namaycush
CTCTACACTACCTCACTGTTTACTTGGTACGCGATCCTCTACACTACCTCACTGTTTTACTTTGGTACGCTCCTCTTACACTACCTCACTGTTTTACTTGGTACGGCCCTCTACACTACCTCACTGTTTACTTTGGTACGTCCTCTTACTCCATCACTGTTTACTTTGGTACGCTTCCTCTACACTACCTCAACTGTTTTACTTGGTACGTTCCTCTACACTACCTCACTGTTACTTTGGTACGGCCTAGACTACCTCACTGTTTACTTTGGTACGGTCCCTCTACTACCTCACTGTTTTACTTTGGTACGCTCCTCTACACTACCTCACTGTTTTACTTTGGTACGTTCCTCTACACTACCTCACTGTTTTACTTTGGTACGTCCTCTACACTACCTCACTGTTTTACGTTGGTACGGTCCTCTACACTACCTCACTGTTTTACTTTGGTACGGTCCTCTACACTACCTCACTGTTTTACTTTGGTACCTCCTCTACACTACCTCACTGTTTTACTTTGGTACGTTCCTCTACTCCTACCTCACTGTTTTTACTTTGGTACCCCTCTACACTACCTCACTGTTTTACTTTGGATACGCTCCTCTACACTACCTCACTGTTTTACTTTTGTACGCTTCCTCTACACTACCTCACTGTTTTACTTTGGTAGGCCCTCTACACTACCTCACTGTTTTACTTGGTAACGGTCCTCTACATTACCTCACTGTTTTACTTTGGTACGTTCCTCTACACTACCTCACTTTTTACTTTGGGCCGTCATCTACCTCACTTGTTTTACTTTGGTACGGTCCTCTACACTACCTCACTGTTTTACTTGTACTACTCCTCTACACTACCTCACTGTTTTACTTTGGTCACTCCTACACTACCTCACTGTTTTACTTGGTACCGGTCCTCTACTACTACCTCACGATTTACTTTGGTACGGCTCCTCTACACTACCTCACTGTTTTACTTTGGTACGGTCCTCTACACTACCTCACTGTTTTACTTTGGTAACTCTCTACAATACCTCATGTTTACTTGGTACCTCCATACCTCACTGTTTTACTTTGGTACGGGTCTTGGCATTCCTCCTCTACCTCACTGTTTTACTTTGGTACACGTCCTCTACACTACCTCACTGTTTACTTTGGTACACTCCTCTACTACCTCACTGTTTACTTTGGTACGGTGCCTCTACACTACCTCACTGTTTTACTTTGGTACGCTCCTCTACACTACCTCACTGTTTTACTTTTGTTCTTGACTAACACTCCTCTACCTCACTGTTTTACTGTTGGTACGTTCCTCTACTACACCTCACTGTTTTACTTTGTACGTCCTCTACTCTATACTCACTGTTTTACTTTGGTACGTCCTCAACACTACCTCACTGTTTACTTTGGTACGGTCCTCTACACTACCTCACTGTTTACTTTGGTACGCTCTCTCACTACCTCACTGTTTTACTTTGGTACGGCTCCTCTACACTACCTCACTGTTTTACTTTGGTACGCTCCTCTACACTACTCACTGTTTACTTTGGTACGGTCCTCTACACTACTCAACTGTATTTACTTTGTACGTTCTCTACTACCTCACTGTTTTACTTTGGTACGCTCCTCTACTCACTGTTTTACTTTGGTACGCTCCTCTACACTACCTCACTGTTTTACTTTGGTACGCTCCTCTACTCTACCTCACTGTTTTACTTTGGTACGTTCCTCTACACTACCTCACTGTTTTACTTTGGTACGGTCCTCTACATACACTCACGTTTATTTGGTACTGTCCTCTACACTACCTCACTGTTTTACTTGGTACAGCTCCTCTACACTACCTCACTGTTTTACTTTGGTACGCTCCTCTACCCTACCTCACTGTTTTACTTTGGTACGATTCCTCTACACTACCTCCACTGTTTTACTTTGGTACGCTCCTCTACCTACCTCACTGTTACTTTGGTACGTGTCCTCTACACTACCTCATGTTTTACTTTGGTACGGTCCTTACATCTACCTCACTGTTTTACTTTGGTACGCTCCTCTACACTACCTACTGTTTTACTTGGTACGCTCCTCTACACTAACCTCACTGTTTTTACTTTGGTACGCTCTCTACACTACCTCACTGTTTTACTTTGGTACGGCCCTCAAAACACTACATCATGTTTTACTTTGGTACGGTCCTCTAGAACTACCTCACTGTTTTACTTTGTACGGTCCTCTACACTACCTCACTGTTTTACTTGGTTTACGTCCTTTACACTACTCACTGTTTTACTTTGGTACGTTCCTCTACACTACCTCAACTGTTTTACTTTGGTACGGCCTCTACACTACCTCACTGTTTTACTTTGGTACGCTCCTACTACACTACCTCACTGTTGTTACTTGTACGCTCCTCTACACTACCTCACTGTTTTACTCTGGTACGCTCCTCTAGTACTACGTCACTCACTGTCTTACTTTGTACAGGCCACTCATACAACTACCTCACTACGTTTTACTTTGGTACGTTCCTCTACACTACCTCACTGTTTTACTTGGTACGCTCCTCTACACTACCTCACTGTTTTTACTTTGGTACGGTCCTCTAACTACCTCACTGTTTTATTTGGTACGCTCCTCTACACTACCTCACTGTTTTACTATTGTACGCTTCCTCTACACTACCTCACTGTTTTACTTTGGTACGCTCCTCTACTCTACCTCAACTGTTTTACTTTGGTACGTCCTCTACACTACCTCACTGTTTTACTTTGGTACGCCTCTCACACTACCTCATTTTCTTGGTAGGCTCTACACTACCTCACTGTTTTACTTTGTTAAAACGGGGTCACTCTACACTACCTCACTTTTTACTTTGGTACGGTCCTCTACCTACCTCACTGTTTTACTTTGGTACGCTCCTCTCAGGCTACCTCACTGTTTTTACTTTGGTACGGCACCTCTACACTACCTCACTGTTTTACTTTGGTACGGCCTCTCTTATACCTCATGTTTACTTGGTACTGCCCTTACACTACTCACTGTTTTACTTTGGTACGCTCCTTACACTACCTCACTGTTTTACTTTGGTACACTTCCTCTACCTCACTGTTTACTTGTGTACATCCTCTACATACTCACTGTTTTACTTGGTACGTTCCTCTACTCTACCGTCAGCTGTTTTACTTTGGTACACTCCTCTACACTACCTCATGTTTTACTGTTGTAAACGTCCTCTACCTCACTGTTTTACTTTGGTACGTTCCTCTACCTACACTCACTGTTTTTACTTTGGTACATCCTTTACACTACCTCACTGTTTTACTTGGTACGTCCTCCTACATACCTCACTGTTTTACTTTGTACGCTCTACTCACCTCACTGTTTTACTTTGGTACGTCCTCTACACTACCTCACTGGTTTTACTTTGGTACTCCTCTACATACCTCACTGTTTTACTTTGGTACGCTCCTCACTACCTCACTGTTTTACTTGGTACGTCCTCTACTACCTCACTGTTTTACTTGTAGTCTCCTCTACACTACCTCACTGTTACTTTGGTACGGTTACCTCTACACTACCTCACTGTTTTACTTTGGTACGCTCCTTCTACCTACCTCACTGTTTTACTTTGGTACGGTCCTCTACACTACTCCACTGTTTACTTTTCTCTTGTACGCTCCTCTACACTACCTCACTGTTTTACTTTGGTACGTCTCTCGACACTACCTCACTGTTTTACTTTGGTACGGCTCCTACTACTCTACCCTCACTGTTTACTTGGTACGCTTGACCAGAGCCCAGCACAACGAGCTATATAGTGTACCACTTTTGACCAGAGCCCAGCACAACGAGCGATATAGTGCACTACTTTTGACCAGAGCCCAGCACAACGAGCTACGATATAGTGCACTACTTTTGACCAGAGCCCAGTACAACGAGGTACGATATAGTGCACTACTTTTGACCAGAGCCCAGCACAACGAGGTACGATATAGTGCACTACTTTTGACCAGAGCCCAGCACAACGAGGTACGACATAGTGCACTACTTTTGACCAGAGCTCAGCACAACGAGGTACGATATAGTGCACTACTTTTGACCAGAGCCCAGCACGAGGTACGATATAGTGCACTACTTTTGACCAGAGCCCAGCAAAACGAGCGATATAGTGCACTACTTTTGACCAGAGCCCAGCAAAACGAGCGATATAGTGCACTACTTTTGACCAGAGCCAAGCACAACGAGCTACGATATAGTGCACTACTTTTGACCAGAGCCCAGCACAACGAGCGATATAGTGCACTACTTTTGACCAGAGCCCAGCACAACGAGCGATATAGTGCACTACTTTTGACCAGAGCCCAGCACAACGAGCTACGATATAGTGCACTACTTTTGACCAGAGCCCAGCACAACGAGCTACGATATAGTGCACTACTTTTGACCAGAGCCCAGCACAACGAGCGATATAGTGCACTACTTTTGACCAGAGCCCAGCACAACGAGCGATATAGTGCACTACTTTTGACCAGAGCCCAGCACAACGAGCGATATAGTGCACTACTTTTGACCAGAGCCCAGCACAACGAGCGATATAGTGCACTACTTTTGACCAGAGCCCAGCACAACGAGCGATATAGTGCACTACTTTTGACCAGAGCCCAGCACAACGAGCTACATCATAATAACGATGACTATTTCTTAAGAAACAAGATTCCAGGAATGACGGTTGTTGTCGCTCACTCATCCAATCAAAAGCCGTTTTTAGTTGACAAGGTATCGGTCAGCTTTGTCACAGACTTCATAGAACCATTGCTTCTCTGTTATAGATTATACGGTAAAACATTCACAATGAAGGAACCGCTGATACGTTTAAAAGGTACAGTTCATACCCCTAACAAAAAAAGAGACTCGAGTGTGTGTGTGAAACAAATCACAGGAACCGACAGAGCAAAGAAAGAGAGCAAGAGAGAATGAGAGCAAGAGAGAGAGAGAGAGAGCAGGAGAGAGAGAGCAGGAGAGAGAGAGCAGGAGAGAGAGAGCAGGAGAGAATGAGAGCAAGAGAGAGAGAGAGCAGGAGAAAGAGAGAGCGAGAGAGAGAGAGCAGGAGAGAGAGAGAGCAGGAGAGCAAGAGAGAAGGAGAGCAAGAGAGAGAGAGAGAGCAGAGGAGAGAGAGAGAGAGCAGAGGAGAGAGAGAGAGAGCAGGAGAGAGAGAGAGAGAGAGAGCAGGAGAGAGAGAGAGAGCGGGCAGGAGAGAGAGAGAGAGCGAGCAGGAGAGAGAGAGAGCAGGAGAGAGCAAGAGAGAGCAGGAGAGAGAGAGCAGGAGAGAGAGAGAGAGACAGAGAGAGAGAGCAGGAGAGAGAGAGAGAGAGCAGGAGAGAGCAAGAGAGAGAGAGAGAGCAGGAGAGAGCAAGAGTGGACAGACTGGATTCTGGATCAATACTCTCTCTGTCTCAACCCTACAGGACAGACTGGATTCTGGATCAATACTCTCTCTGTCTCAACCCTACAGGACAGACTGGATTCTGGATCAATACTCTCTCTGTCTCAACCCTACAGGACAGACTGGATTCTGGATCAATACTCTCTCTGTCTCAACCCTACAGGGCAGACTGGATTCTGGATCAATACTCTCTCTGTCTCAACCCTACAGGACAGACTGGATTCTGGATCAATACTCTCTCTGTCTCAACCCTACAGGACAGACTGGATTCTGGATCAATACTCTCTCTGTCTCAACCCTACAGGACAGACTGGATTCTGGATCAATACTCTCTCTGTCTCAACCCTACAGGACAGACTGGATTCTGGATCAATACTCTCTCTGTCTCAACCCTACAGGACAGACTGGATTCTGGATCAATACTCTCTCTGTCTCAACCCTACAGGACAGACTGGATTCTGGATCAATACTCTCTCTGTCTCAACCCTACAGGGCAGACTGGATTCTGGATCAATACTCTCTCTGTCTCAACCCTACAGGGCAGACTGGATTCTGGATCAATACTCTCTCTGTCTCAACCCTACAGGACAGACTGGATTCTGGATCAATACTCTCTCTGTCTCAACCCTACAGGACAGACTGGATTCTGGATCAATACTCTCTCTGTCTCAACCCTACAGGACAGACTGGATTCTGGATCAATACTCTCTCTGTCTCAACCCTACAGGACAGACTGGATTCTGGATCAATACTCTCTCTGTCTCAACCCTACAGGACAGACTGGATTCTGGATCAATACTCTCTCTGTCTCAACCCTACAGGACAGACTGGATTCTGGATCAATACTCTCTCTGTCTCAACCATGCAGGACACAATAGGATCACTGCATGGGACATGAAAGGGTTGACCTCTTGAACTACTGTATGGTCTGTGTCCCAGATGGCACCTGGTTCCCTATAGGCATATAGTGCACTTATTCTGACCAGGGACCATAGGGCTCTGGTCAAAGTAGTGCACAATATAGGGAATAGGGTGCCATTTGGAACACAACCCTCACCCTCTAACCTAGTAACTTAATTATGGGAGAACCGGTTGGGTGGGCGGGGCCAGCGTTGATAGACAGCAGGGAGAGGTGGAGATGACCAATGAGGAGAGGCAGGGGGGTACTTGAACTGTCTGACAGTGCCATGAAATCAGGAAGGTGAAATTCCATTAGGAAGGAAGGCATGTGGGCTTCCAAACGTGCATCCCAAGTGGCAATAGTGGCTATTTCCTATGTGCCCTGGTCAAAAGTAGTGCACTATATAGGGAATAGGGTGCCATTTGGGGCCTCACATTCTTCTCTGATTCGATTACATCACAGTAGAGCTCAGAGAGGAGTGCCTCGTGAAGAGGTGCTCTGTTCTCTCTGGGTTAGCAGCCATTTTACAGGTGGGTGGAAGAGGAATGTCAACAAGAATGCCCCGAGGGAGAGAGAGAAGGGCACGTCTGGCCTCTGGCACTAACCTTGTTCAACAGTAAAGCGTGACAGTAAAGCATGACAGTAAAGCGTGCATGCTCTCTCTAGCAGCCAGTGTAAAGGCCTTAGGATCCTGCCAGAGGGAAGAAGTCAGTTAACTATTTATAATGGATCAGATAGAACTAAATAACACACCACCATTACTCAAGTCAATAGAGGTGACATGTTCCCTAAAACACCGTGGAGTGGACTTAAAACAACCTGGACATGTTCTGCAGGCCAACACACACACACACACACACACACACACACACACACACACACACACACACACACACACACACTTGATTGAGCGGTTTCACAAGTAGGTCCTCCCACAGATAGCATCAGTAACCTATAACACAGTAACATTTAAATCAGGCAGAGTGATTTAGTCTAGGTGAAGCCTAATGTTTAGAGAGGTAATTACCTAACACCTTCTGAGAGAAAATCACGATAGGAGGCACTAGCAGGACTCTGGGTAAGGCTTGCCGATGGGGCAGGATCCAGTCTGCTGTTTCTGTAGCGTGAGGCATCTTGATGTAGAAGTACACTCACTGGGACAGGATGCTGTGGTAGCCTGGTGGTTAGAGGGTTGGGCCAAGGTTGCTGGATCGAATCCCCGAGCTGACAAGGTAAAAACCTGTCGTTCTGCCCCTGAGCAAAGCAGTTAACCCACTGTTCCCTGGGCGTCAAAGACGTGGATGTCGATTAAGGCAGACCCCCGCACCTCCCTGAATTAGAGGGGTTGGGTTAAATGCGGAGACATTTCAGTTGAATGCATTCAGTTGGACAGGATGCTGTGGTAGCCTGGTGGTTAGAGGGTTGGGCCAAGGTTGCTGGATCGAATCCCCGAGCTGACAAGGTAAAAACCTGTCGTTCTGCCCCTGAGCAAAGCAGTTAACCCACTGTTCCCTGGGCGTCAAAGACGTGGATGTCGATTAAGGCAGACCCCCGCACCTCCCTGAATTAGAGGGGTTGGGTTAAATGCGGAGACATTTCAGTTGAATGCATTCAGTTGGACAACTGACTAGGTATCCCCCTTTCCCTTTCCCTGTGGGATCAGTAGTCATATTAGTGCTGTGGAAAGAGAGGCCTGAGATGATGTGTATTTATTATGGATCCACATTAGTTCCTGCCAAGGCAGCAGCTACTCTTCCTGGGGTCCATTAGTTCCTGCCAAGGCAGCGGCTACTCTTCCTGGGGTCCATTAGTTCCTGCCAAGGCAGCGGCTACTCTTCCTGGGGTCCATTAGTTCCTGCCAAGGCAGCGGCTACTCTTCCTGGGGTCCATTAGTTCCTGCCAAGGCATCAGCTACTCTTCCTGGGGTCCATTAGTTCCTGCCAAGGCATCAGCTACTCTTCCTGGGGTCCATTAGTTCCTGCCAAGGCAGCAGCTACTCTTCCTGGGGTCCATTAGTTCCTGCCAAGGCAGCGGCTACTCTTCCTGGGGTCCATTAGTTCCTGCCAAGGCAGCAGCTACTCTTCCTGGGGTCCATTAGCCTCTCCTACCTTATCTTAATTCTCAACACCTCACCTCTCGTCCCCTCCCGTCCCCTCCCGTCCCCTCTCGTCTCTTTAACTTGCGTCACCTCAACTGTCCTACCTTACTTCACCTCTCCTCTCCCTCACCTCAACTCTCCTGTTAGAGGACAAGATACCGAGGGCTCACCTCAACACTCCTGTTAGAGGACAAGACACCGAGGGCTCATCTCAACTCTCCTGTTAGAGGACAAGATACAGAGGGCTCATCTCAACTCTCCTCAACACTCCTGTTAGAGGACAAGACACCGAGGGCTCATCTCAACTCTCCTGTTAGAGGACAAGATACAGAGGGCTCATCTCAACTCTCCTGTTAGAGGACAAGATACCGAGGGCTCATCTCAACTCTCCTGTTAGAGGACAAGATACAGAGGGCTCATCTCAACTCTCCTGTTAGAGGACAAGATACCGAGGGCTCATCTCAACTCTCCTGTTAGAGGACAAGACACCGAGGGCTCATCTCAACTCTCCTGTTAGAGGACAAGATACAGAGGGCTCATCTCAACTCTCCTCAACACTCCTGTTAGAGGACAAGACACCGAGGGCTCATCTCAACTCTCCTGTTAGAGGACAAGATACCGAGGGCTCATCTCAACTCTCCTGTTAGAGGACAAGATACAGAGGGCTCATCTCAACTCTCCTCAACACTCCTGTTAGAGGACAAGACACCGAGGGCTCATCTCAACTCTCCTGTTAGAGGACAAGATACCGAGGGCTCATCTCAACTCTCCTGTTAGAGGACAAGATACAGAGGGCTCACCTCAACTCTCCTGTTAGAGGACAAGATACAGAGGGCTCATCTCAACTCTCCTCAACACTCCTGTTAGAGGACAAGACACCGAGGGCTCATCTCAACTCTCCTGTTAGAGGACAAGATACAGAGGGCTCATCTCAACTCTCCTGTTAGAGGACAAGATACCGAGGGCTCATCTCAACTCTCCTGTTAGAGGACAAGACACCGAGGGCTCATTTCAACTCTCCTGTTAGAGGACAAGATACAGAGGGCTCATCTCAACTCTCCTGTTAGAGGACAAGACACCGAGGGCTCATCTCAACTCTCCTGTTAGAGGACAAGATACCGAGGGCTCATCTCAACTCTCCTGTTAGAGGACAAGATACCGAGGGCTCATCTCAACTCTCCTGTTACAGGACAAGACACCGAGGGCTCATCTCAACTCTCCTGTTAGAGGACAAGACACCGAGGGCTCATCTCAACTCTCCTGTTAGAGGACAAGATACCGAGGGCTCATCTCAACTCTCCTGTTAGAGGACAAGACACCGAGGGCTCATCTCAACTCTCCTGTTAGAGGACAAGATACCGAGGGCTCATCTCAACTCTCCTGTTAGAGGACAAGACACCGAGGGCTCACCTCAACTCTCCTGTTAGAGGACAAGATACCGAGGGCTCACCTCAACTCTCCTGTTAGAGGACAAGATACAGAGGGCTCATCTCAACTCTCCTGTTAGAGGACAAGATACCGAGGGCTCACCTCAACTCTCCTGTTAGAGGACAAGACACCGAGGGCTCACCTCAACTCTCCTGTTAGAGGACAAGATACCGAGGGCTCACCTCAACTCTCCTGTTAGAGGACAAGATACAGAGGGCTCATCTCAACTCTCCTGTTAGAGGACAAGATACCGAGGGCTCATCTCAACTCTCCTGTTAGAGGACAAGATACCGAGGGCTCACCTCAACTCTCCTGTTAGAGGACAAGATACCGAGGGCTCACCTCAACTCTCCTGTTAGAGGACAAGATACCGAGGGCTCACCTCAACTCTCCTGTTAGAGGACAAGATACCGAGGGCTCACCTCAACTCTCCTGTTAGAGGACAAGACACCGAGGGCTCACCTCAACTCTCCTGTTAGAGGACAAGACACCGAGGGCTCACCTCAACTCTCCTGTTAGAGGACAAGACACCGAGGGCTCACCTCAACTCTCCTGTTAGAGGACAAGATACAGAGGGCTCACCTCAACTCTCCTGTTAGAGGACAGGATACCGAGGGCTCTCAGCACTATGACCATCCGTAACACAGAGTTGGTTCAACACAGCAACATTCACACGTACAGCAAGCTGCACACATCATACACAACACATGCATTCATAACGCAGGGATAAAGGATGGAAGTTTGAACACTGATGATTAAACGCAACCTAAAACAGTAGTCCGGCATGTGAAGAGTCATGATGAGAAGAGAAGAATCATTATGAGAAGAGTCATGATGAGAAGAGTCATGATGAGAAGAGTCATGATGAGAAGAGTCATGATGAGAAGAGGAGAATCATGATGAGAAGAGTCAGGATGAGAAGAGGAGAATCATGATGAGAAGAGTCATGATGAGAAGAGGAGAATCATGATGAGAAGAGTCATGATGAGAAGAGTCATGATGAGAAGAGACATGATGAGAAGAGGAGAATCATTATGAGAAGAGTCATGATGAGAAGAGTCATGATGAGAAGAGGAGAATCATTATGAGAAGAGTCATGATGAGAAGAGTCATGATGAGAAGAGGAGAATCATGATGAGAAGAGTCATGATGAGAAGAGTCATGATGAGAGGTATCATGATGAGAAGAGTCATGATGAGAAGAGGGGAATCATTATGGGAAGAGTCATGATGAGAAGAGGGGAATCATTATGGGAAGAGTCATGATGAGAAGAGGGGAATCATTATGAGAAGAGTCATGATGAGAAGAGAAGAGTCATGATGAGAAGAAAAGAGTCATGATGAGAAGAGTCATGATGAGAAGAGTCATGATGAGAAGAGTCATGATGAGAAGAGTCAGGATGAGAAGAGTCAGGATGAGAAGAGTCAGGATGAGAAGAGTCAGGATGAGAAGAGGAGAATCATGATGAGAAGAGTCATGATGAGAAGAGGAGAATCATGATGAGAAGAGTCATGATGAGAAGAGGAGAATCATGATGAGAAGAGTCATGATGAGAAGAGACATGATGAGAAGAGGAGAATCATGATGAGAAGAGTCATGATGAGAAGAGGAGAATCATTATGAGAAGAGTCATGATGAGAAGAGTCATGATGAGAAGAGTCATGATGAGAAGAGGAGAATCATGATGAGAAGAGTCATGATGAGAAGAGTCATGATGAGAAGAGTCATGATGAGAGGTATCATGATGAGAAGAGTCATGATGAGAAGAGGGGAATCATTATGAGAAGAGTCATGATGAGAAGAGAAGAGTCATGATGAGAAGAGAAGAGTCATGATGAGAAGAGAAGAGTCATGATGAGAAGAGAAGAGTCATGATGAGAAGAGAAGAGTCATGATGAGAAGAGAAGAGTCATGATGAGAAGAGGAGAATCATGATGAGAAGAGTCATGATGAGAAGAGTCATGATGAGAAGAGTCATGATGAGAAGAGTCATGATGAGAAGAGTCATGATGAGAAGAGTCATGATGAGAAGAGGAGAATCATTATGAGAAGAGTCATGATGAGAAGAGTCATGATGAGAAGAGTCATGATGAGAGGTATCATGATGAGAAGAGGGGAATCATTATGAGAAGAGTCATGATGAGAAGAGGGGAATCATTATGAGAAGAGTCATGATGAGAAGAGAAGAGTCATGATGAGAAGAGAAGAGTCATGATGAGAAGAGAAGAGTCATGATGAGAAGCGAAGAGTCATGATGAGAAGAGGAGAATCATGAAGAGAAGAGTCATGATGAGAAGAGTCATGATGAGAAGAGTCATGATGAGAAGAGTCATGATGAGAAGAGTCATGATGAGAAGAGTCATGATGAGAAGAGGAGAATCATTATGAGAAGAGTCATGATGAGAAGAGTCATGATGAGAAGAGTCATGATGAGAGGTATCATGATGAGAAGAGTCATGATGAGAAGAGGGGAATCATTATGAGAAGAGTCATGATGAGAAGAGGGGAATCATTATGAGAAGAGTCATGATGAGAAGAGAAGAGTCATGATGAGAAGAGAAGAGTCATGATGAGAAGAAAAGAGTCATGATGAGAAGAAAAGAGTCATGATGAGAAGAGTCATGATGAGAAGAGTCATGATGAGAAGAGTCATGATGAGAAGAGTCATGATGAGAAGAGTCATGATGAGAAGAGTCATGATGAGAAGAGTCATGATGAGAAGAGTCATTATGAGAAGAGTCATTATGAGAAGAGATGAGTCATGATGAGAAGAGAAGAGTCATGATGAGAAGAGAAGAGTCATGATGAGAAGAGAAGAGTTATGATGAGAAGAGAAGAGTCATGATGAGAAGGGTCATGATGAGAAGAGTCATTATGAGAAGAGAAGAGTCATGATGAGAAGAGAAGAGTCATGATGAGAAGAGAAGAGTCATTATGAGAAGAGAAGTCATTATGAGAAGAGAAGTCATTATGAGAAGAGTCATGATGAGAAGAGAAGAGTCATTATGAGAAGAGTCATTATGAGAAGAGTCATTATGAGAAGAGTCATTATGAGAAGAGTCATTATGAGAACAGAAGAGTCATTATGAGAACAGAAGAGTCATTATGAGAACAGAAGTGTCATTATGAGAAGAGTCATTATGAGATGAGTCATTATGAGCCAGGCTATTAAGAGTGATGGATGGAGAGGCTGGTCTGCCACTGTGGCTGCACAACACACTGATGTTTATGTGAACCATTAAATCTCCTCTGTACTTAGTGCTATAATGACATGTGTTTCAGAGAGACCAAACCACCAGAGACCAAACCACTCAGAACAGGTCCAGCTCTGTCTCCATTAGGGCTGCAAACTGTTCAAAAGAGAAACGAGAAAGAAAGAGAGGGAGAGAAAAGAAAAGCTGTCCTCCAAACATTCAGCTCCATGTTCAGTACTGTGTACTACTAGACAGTACTGCATGTTCAAACCATCAGGTGAACACTAGGGTTGGGTGGGAACCCGATGTTCATATGGTCCTATGTGGCTCAGTTGGTAGAGCGTGGCATTTGCAACACCAGGGTTGTGGGTTTGGTTCTCACCGGTACGAACAAATATGAAAATGTATGCACTCACTACTGTAGGTTGCTCTGGATAGGAGCTTCTGCTAAATGACCAAAATGTAATATGTCTTTCTCATACATCCTTAAGGTTATGACTGGCTTTGTACATAAGGGGGTGCTAAAACACACAGAAAAAAACTGTTGGGTGTATATTACCAGAACGCTAACAAGTACTAGCACAAGTACTAGTGCATTTCCATAGAAGCTGCTAGCTAAAAAACGATTTGGCCTAATTAGGCTAGGCAACCACTACATATGTCCAGTATCACATTTTCCTAAAGGAAACCTTGGGGTACACGCTGTGACTGTGTTGAGTCGCTAGGGCAACAGGCCTAACTGCTTGGAGAAGGTGGGGGGCAGACTGAGGGAACAGAGGAGAGAAAAACGCAAGGAAATCAAGATAGCAGTGGCAGCTGTATAAATAACTCTTCCAAAGCAATTTGACTTCTCAAATAGGGCAGAAAGCTAACACTATATGATGCCCCGTCTCTTTATTCATTCAGCCACCTACTGAACATAGCTAGCTAAGGCTGTAACGTAACAATGTGTAAAAAGTCAAGGGGTCTGAATACTTTCCGAAGGCACTGTATATGGTTTAACTGCCAGCAGCATACTGCATACCACTGCTGGCTTGCTTCTGAAGCTAAGCAGGGTTGGTCCTGGTCAGTCCCTGGATGGGAGACCAGATGCTGCTGGAAGTGGTGTTGGAGGGCCAGTAGGAGGCACTCTTTCCTCTGGTCTAAAAAATATCCCAATGCCCCAGGGCAGTGAATGGGGACATTGACCTATGTAGGGTGCCGTCTTTCGGATGGGACGTTAAATGGGTGTCCTGACTCTCTGAGGTCATTAAATATCCCATGGCACTTATCGTAAGAGTAGGAGTGTTAACCCCGGTGTCCTGGCTAAATTCCCAATCTGGCCCTCATACCATCATGGCCACCTAATAATCCCCAGTTTACAATTGGCTCATTCATCCCCCTCCTCTCCCCTGTAACTATTCCCCAGGTCCTTGCTGTAAATGAGAACGTGTTCTCAGTCAACTTACCTGGTAAAATAACGGTAAAAAAATAAATAAATGAACACTGGCAAGCTAGCTATTCAGACTGCTTGACCTTTAACACATTTTGTTACGTTACAGCCTTATTCTAAAATTGATTAAATAAATACAAATCCTCCTCAATCTACACACAATACCCCAAAATGACAAAGTGAAAACAGGTTTTTAGAAATTTTTGCAAATGTATTTCAAATAAAAAACAGAAATACCTTATTTACATAACTATTCAGACCCTTTGCTATGAGACTCGAAATTGATCTCAGGTGCATCCTGTTTCCATTGATCATCCTTGAGATGTTCGAGGGAGAAGGGTCAGGGAGGTGACCAAGAATCCGATGGTCACTCTGACAGAGCTCCAGAGTTCCTCTGTGGAGATGGGAGAACCTTCCAGAAGGACAACCATCTCTGCAGCACTCCACCAATCAGGCTTTTATGGTAGATTGACCAGACGGAAGCCACTCCTCCGTAAAACACACGACAGGCCACTCGGAGTCTGCAAAAAGGCACCTAAAGACTCTCAGACCATGAGAAACAAGATTCACTGGTCTGATGAACCAAGATTTAACTCTTTAGCATGAGCGTCATGTCTAGAGGAAACCTGGCACCATCCCTACGGTGCAGCATAGTGGTGGCAGCATCATGCTGTGGGGATGTTTTTCAGCGGCAGGGACTGGGAGACTAGTCAGGATCGAGACAAAGATGAACGGAGCAATATACAGAGAGATCTTTGATATACACTGCTCAAAAAAATAAAGGGAACACTTAAACAACACAATGTAACTCCAAGTCAATCACTCTTCTGTGAAATCAAACTGTCCACTTAGGAAGCAACACTGATTGACAATAAATTTAACATGCTGTTGTGCAAATGGAATAGACAAAAGGTGGAAATTATAGGCAATAAGTAAGACACCCCCAAAAAAGGAATGGTTCTGCAGGTGGTGACCACAGACCACTTCTCAGTTCCTATGCTTCCTGGCTGATGTTTTGGTCACTTTTGAATGCTGGCGGTGCTCTCACTCTAGTGGTAGCATGAGACGGAGTCTACAACCCACACAAGTGGCTCAGGTAGTGCAGCTCATCCAGGATGGCACATCAATGCGAGCTGTGGCAAGAAGGTTTGCTGTGTCTGTCAGCGTAGTGTCCAGAGCATGGAGGCGCTACCAGGAGACAGGCCAGTACATCAGGAGACGTGGAGGAGCCCGTAGGAGGGCAACAACCCAGCAGCAGGACCGCTACCTCCGCCTTTGTGCAAGGAGGTGCACTGCCAGAGCCCTGCAAAATGACCTCCAGCAGGCCACAAATGTGCATGTGTCAGCATATGGTCTCACAAGGGGTCTAAGGATCTCATCTCGGTACCTAATGGCAGTCAGGCTTCCTCTGGCGAGCACATGGAGGGCTGTGCGGCCCCACAAAGAAATGCCACCCCACACCATGACTGTCCCACCGCCAAACCGGTCATGCTGGAGGATGTTGCAGGCAGCAGAACGTTCTCCACGGCGTCTCCAGACTCTGTCACGTCTGTCACATGTGCTCATGTGCTCAGTGTGAACCTGCTTTCATCTGTGAAGAGCACAGGGCGCCAGTGGCGAATTTGCCAATATTGGTGTTCTCTGGCAAATGCCAAACATCCTGCACGGTGTTGGGCTGTAAGCACAACCCCCACCTGTGGACGTCGGGCCCTCATACCACCCTCATGGAGTCTGTTTCTGACCGTTTGAGCAGACACATGCACATTTGTGGCCTGTTGGAGGTCACTTTGCAGGGCTCTGGCAGTGCACCTCCTTGCACAAAGGCGGAGGTAGCGGTCCTGCTGCTGGGTTGTTGCCCTCCTACGGGCTCCTCCACGTCTCCTGATGTACTGGCCTGTCTCCTGGTAGCGCCTCCATGCTCTGGACACTACGCTGACAGACACAGCAAACCTTCTTGCCACAGCTCGCATTGATGTGCCATCCTGGATGAGCTGCACTACCTGAGCCACTTGTGTGGGTTGTAGACTCCGTCTCATGCTACCACTAGAGTGAGAGCACCGCCAGCATTCAAAAGTGACCAAAACATCAGCCAGGAAGCATAGGAACTGAGAAGTGGTCTGTGGTCACCACCTGCAGAACCATTCCTTTTTGGGGGGTGTCTTACTAATTGCCTATAATTTCCACCTTTTGTCTATTCCATTTGCACAACAGCATGTTAAATTTATTGTCAATCAGTGTTGCTTCCTAAGTGGACAGTTTGATTTCACAGAATTGTGATTGACTTGGAGTTACATTGTGTTGTTTAAGTGTTCCCTTTATTTTTTTGAGCAGTGTTTTTATTATGGATCCCCATTAGCATAGAGTCCAGCAAAATGAAGGCAGTTAATACAATTTTTTTTAAATGACAAGATACAGAGGAGAGGAGAGGAGAGGAGAGAAGAGGAGAGGAGAGGAGAGGGGAGGAGGGAGGGGAGGAGAGGAGGGGGGAGCGGAGAGGAGGAAAGGAGGGAGGGGAGGAAAGGAGGGAGGGGAGGAGGGAGGAGAGGAGGAGGGAGGAGGGAGGAGAGGAGGAGGGAGGAGGGAGGAGAGGAGGGAGAGGAGGAGGGAGGAGGGAGGAGAGGAGGGAGGGGAGGAGGGAGGAGAGGAGGGAGGAGAGGAGGAGGTATGGGCGGATCCATACGATGCTGCATCAGTCAGTCTCTGAAGCAACAAGGTAACAAGACATAATCCTAACACTGAGGAACATAGCCAGGAGAGGAGGGAGACATACGATGCCATATCTGGGACACAACCGTGGTTCAAGAGTCATCTACACTTAAGGCCCCACATTAAAACTCAATGCTGCCTGCCTGCTATATCTGGCTGCATTTATCACATCATCTAAAAGACAGACCTCATCCAACACCATCACAGTAAAGCCAATAGGAGGTATGCATTCCAAATGGCACCCTATACCCTATGTAGTTTACTACGGTACTTTGGACCAGGGCCCATAGGGCACTATATAGGGAATAGGTTGCCATTTGGGACGCATATGCATTCCAAATGGCACCCTATACCCTATGTAGTTTACTACGGTACTTTGGACCAGGGCCCATAGGGCACTATATAGGGAATAGGTTGCCATTTGGGACGCATGCAAGGGTGCATATACAATAGATATGAAGTTGATAGTACACTCTCACACACAGTGTTTATCATATTATGTAGGATACTATCCTAATAATTATCATTTGGTGGGTTTGTATTTGTCCTATTTTATACATGTACAAGTGTGTATCAACACTCACAACCTAATACCCAGCTTCATATCCCACCTCTCCCTGACACACCTTGGAGAATGAGGTCACGGCCTAATACCCAGCTTCATATCCCACCTCTCCCTGAAACACCTTGGAGAGTGAGGTCACGGCCTAATACCCAGCTTCATATCCCACCTCTCCCTGAAACACCTTGGAGAGTGAGGTCACGGCCTAATACCCAGCTTCATATCCCACCTCTCCCTGAAACACCTTGAAGAGTGAGGTCACGGCCTAATACCCAGCTTCATATCCCACCTCTCCCTGAAACACCTTGGAGAGTGAGGTCACGGCCTAATACCCAGCTTCATATCCCAGCTCTCCCTGAAACACCTTGGAGAGTGAGGTCACGGCCTAATACCCAGCTTCATATCCCACCTCTCCCTGAAACACCTTGGAGAGTGAGGTCACGGCCTAATACCCAGCTTCATATCCCACCTCTCCCTGAAACACCTTGGAGAGTGAGGTCACGGCCTAATACCCAGCTTCATATCCCACCTCTCCCTGAAACACCTTGGAGAGTGAGGTCACGGCCTAATACCCAGCTTCATATCCCACCTCTCCCTGAAACACCTTGAAGAGTGAGGTCACGGCCTAATACCCAGCTTCATATCCCACCTCTCCCTGAAACACCTTGGAGAGTGAGGTCACGGCCTAATACCCAGCTTCATATCCCACCTCTCCCTGAAACACCTTGGAGAGTGAGAAACGGCCTAATACCCAGCTTCATATCCCACCTCTCCCTGAAACACCTTGGAGAGTGAGGTCACGGCCTAATACCCAGCTTCATATCCCACCTCTCCCTGAAACACCTTGGAGAGTGAGGTCACGGCCTAATACCCAGCTTCATATCCCACCTCTCCCTGAAACACCTTGGAGAATGAGGTCACGGCCATGCACCATGGGTGCGTGTATTTCATGATACTTGGGTGCATGTATTTCATAATAGTTGGGTGCATGTATTTCAAGATACGTGGGTGCATGTATTTCAAGATACTTGGGTGCATGTATTTCAAGATACTTGGGTGCATGCATTTCATGATACTTGGGTGCATGCATTTCATGATACTTGGGTGCATGCATTTCATGATACTTGGGTGCATGTATTTCAAGATACTCGTTTGCCACAAAACCTTGCTGAAACAAGGAGCATCAACCCTGTAAAGAGTCCATGTTACAATGGGAATGGACTCAACCAGCACGTCTTCAGTCAGCTGTTCCTTCCACAACACAAAATGCTAAAACTGGCTAGGTTTACCTCTCCTTATCTCGGCATTTAGATGTGAACCACGCTTACTTTTACTTTACTTCTTTTGGGTAAAGTTTCTCGACTTGAAAATGAACTTCATAATTTTTTTAATCCATAACTGCCGGTTACACGATTATATAATTACAAAACTCTCCATTAGAAATGTGTTGTGTAGAACAGAAATGATCTGTCAGCTATAGTCATTCTGTTCCTATCGGCAACGTTCCATTTCACTGAACACACCCCTGATGTCCCTGTCTGATGAGAAGAGAGCCTTCAGGCTGTGTCTGTCTCCGGAGAAGCAACGAGGTGATAGACAGACACAACCCTGACACATTACAGGCAAGATGACAACACACCGAGGACATTAGCCCGGAGAGGAATGTTAGCTGTATCAAAACACTACAGTCAAACGCGGACCTAAGCACATATCACTGCACAACTGATGAATTATCTTGACCATAACTGTGAGAGATGCACCAAGACAATTGGTTTTTGGTAGGGATGGTTTAGCCTACTGCTGGGGTGAGGTTTGTCCTTGAACAGTAGTATGATGTACTGGTGGAGTGCAGATGGGCCTTCCAATAATGGACTCCAACTGAGTGGCCGGCTGTGTTCTCATAAAGTGCACGTGCCGTGCATACCCACTACCCAGCCAAAGCACTGGGTTTGGTTCTGGACAGCCAGGCACTGGGTTTGGTTCTGGACAGCCAGGCACTGGGTTTGGTTCTGGACAGCCAGGCACTGGGTTTGGTTCTGGACAGCCAGGCACTAGGTTTGGTTCTGGACAGCACGGCACTAGGTTTGGTTCTGGACAGCCAGGCACTGGGTTTGGTTCTGGACAGCCAGGCACTGGGTTTGGTTCTGGACAGCACGGCACTAGGTTTGGTTCTGGACAGCACGGCACTAGGTTTGGTTCTGGACAGCCAGGCACTAGGTTTGGTTCTGGACAGCCAGGCACTGGGTTTGGTTCTGGACAGCCAGGTAGATGGCAGTCTGTATATAATCCTACAATTGCAGAGCAAACCCAGTTCAACAGCCTCACCCACTGGGCAGCCAGACTAAACTATTATGCATGGTTTCTATTATGAATACTTGTTTCCCCTGCCAGTCACTCTGCCCTCCTTGCCCTGGCACGAACCAGACCCGTCATTGGCTGGAGTGGTTGTCCTTCACTGCAGCACCACAGAGGATGGAGGTCTATCTGTCTGCCTGTCTGTCTGTCTGTCTGCCTGTCAGATCCCATTACTCCATGTCTACAGAGGCACAGCAGAGCAACAAGGTCAGCTGAGGCCACCCATGATGCCCTGTGGATGCTCAGAGTAGAGGTTGCCCCTAGCCCCACAGCTGTAGGATCAGCTGAGTTTACCCAAACACTGACATTAAGGAATGAGGGGCCCACACAGCACACAGAATATTCCTGCACCCAAATATAGGATTCAACTTCACATAAGTCTTACCCAAATGCAACCATAACCATTAAGGAGGAAAACACAAAGACTGACCTTGGATCAGTATACAGGGCAATGTCCTACTCATCTTACCCTCCTATGGGAAACCTAGGATGCTTCCTGTCATTTGGGACGCAGGCTAATTAAGGCAAGAATACGCAGTGGTTTAGTTAGCCTTCCACTCTGATGTCAGAGATAACCGTCAACACACCAGAACACAGGACCCCATACAGTCCATAATACCATAGATCATCTCTCTGTAGTACCACACACGGGAGCCATGACGACCAACGTGCAAGGGGAGGAGTGGCCTTTCTCCTTGGGAATGGGACTACCCATAGAATTAGATTCTATATTCTAGATCTATGGGACTACCACACAGACAGGACTACCCATAGAATTAGATTCTAGATCTATGGGACTACCACACAGACAGGACTACCCATAGAATTAGATTCTAGATCTATGGGACTACCACACAGACAGGACTAGCCATAGAATTAGATTCTATATCTATGGGACTACCACACAGACAGGACTACCTTTAGAATTAGATTATATATTCTAGATCTATGGGACTACCACACAGACAGGACTACCTATAGAATTAGATTCTATATTCTAATTCTAGATCTATGGGACTACCACACAGACAGCACTACCTATGTTACTGCAGTTGCTGAGTTCCCCAGCAAGTGACACAGCTTGTCCCACACGGTGGAAAGTACTGGGAACCCAACAGCCGTCACAGGCCAATGAAAAGACATATTATTGTCCGTCATGTATTAATGATGGCTTGTGCTGTACTGCATGTGTGGGTACCAAGTACAATGTCACTGTGTTGTGCGTCAGTGGGTAGATGAGGCTGTCGGTCCACTGTGGACCATGACTCATGAGGTTAGCCTGTGGATTGGGATCAGTTCAGTGGACCACAGACAACTACTACCACAGGCAGAGACCTGACATATGGAGACCTGGACAGTAGACAATACTATTGCAGGCCAAGGCACAGAGGCAGAGAGACGAGGAGAGAAAACATGCAGTTAGTGGGAGTAGATCAGAGCAGTAGTGCTGGTCTATAGGGTAGACTACAGAGATGATGGAGTGGTAGATCAGAGCAGTAGTGCTGGTCTATAGGGTAGACTACAGAGATGATGGAGTGGTAGATCAGAGCAGTAGTGTTGGTCTATAGGGTAGACTACAGAGATGATGGAGTGGTAGATCAGAGCAGTAGTGTTGGTCTATAGGGTAGACTACAGAGATGATGGAGTGGTAGATCAGAGCAGTAGTGCTGGTCTATAGGGTAGACTACAGAGATGATGGAGTGGTAGATCAGAGCAGTAGTGTTGGTCTATAGGGTAGACTACAGAGATGATGGAGTGGTAGATCAGAGCAGTAGTGCTGGTCTATAGGGTAGACTACAGAGATGATGGAGTGGTAGATCAGAGCAGTAGTGCTGGTCTATAGGGTAGACTACAGAGATGATGGAGTGGTAGATCAGAGCAGTAGTGCTGGTCTATAGGGTAGACTACAGAGATGATGGAGTGGTAGATCAGAGCAGTAGTGTTGGTCTATAGGGTAGACTACAGAGATGATGGAGTGGTAGATCAGAGCAGTAGTGCTGGTCTATAGGGTAGACTACAGAGATGATGGAGTGGTAGATCAGAGCAGTAGTGCTGGTCTATAGGGTAGACTACAGAGATGATGGAGTGGTAGATCAGAGCAGTAGTGTTGGTCTATAGGGTAGACTACAGAGATGATGGAGTGGTAGATCAGAGCAGTAGTGCTGGTCTATAGGGTAGACTACAGAGATGATGGAGTGGTAGATCAGAGCAGTAGTGTTGGTCTATAGGGTAGACTACAGAGATGATGGAGTGGTAGATCAGAGCAGTAGTGCTGGTCTATAGGGTAGACTACAGAGATGATGGAGTGGTAGATCAGAGCAGTAGTGCTGGTCTATAGGGTAGACTACAGAGATGATGGAGTGGTAGATCAGAGCAGTAGTGCTGGTCTATAGGGTAGACTACAGAGATGATGGAGTGGTAGATCAGAGCAGTAGTGCTGGTCTATAGGGTAGACTACAGAGATGATGGAGTGGTAGATCAGAGCAGTAGTGCTGGTCTATAGGGTAGACTACAGAGATGATGGAGTGGTAGATCAGAGCAGTAGTGCTGGTCTATAGGGTAGACTACAGAGATGATGGAGTGGTAGATCAGAGCAGTAGTGCTGGTCTATAGGGTAGACTACAGAGATGATGGAGTGGTAGATCAGAGCAGTAGTGCTGGTCTATAGGGTAGACTACAGAGATGATGGAGTGGTAGATCAGAGCAGTAGTGCTGGTCTATAGGGTAGACTACAGAGATGATGGAGTGTGCCTGTCAGGCATTCATGTCAGACAGACACACAGACAACGGTTCCTCACAGACAGACGTAAAGGCTATGAGGTCATAGAAGAGAGAGTGGGCACTGGAAAAGACAGTGAGTCATGACTGGACCAAGACATGACAAGAGGCTTGTTCTTCTGGACAACAGAACAACATGGCCATTAACCCTCTAGAGTCTAAGCCGGGGGGGGTTCTAAGCTAACACATGGAATTGTTTTAAGATGGTCATTCCAATGATCATTTAGCTATTTGATTTGAAATATCAGAGATATAAGAAAGATCAGGAAACTATTCATGTTTTTACACGTATTTATTCCCTTATTTTAGAAACTAAACTACATGACCAAAAGTATGTGCTCATCTCATTCCAAAATCAGGGGCATTAATATGAAGTTGGTCCCCCCTTTTCCACTATAACAGCCTCCACTCTTCTGGGAAGACTTGCCACTAGATGTTGGAACATTGCTATGGGGATTGCTTCCATTCAGCTACAAAAGCATTAGTGAGGTCGGGCACTGATGTTGGGTGATTAGGCCTGGCTTTCAGCCAATTCATCCCTAAGGTGTTCAATGTGGTTGATGTCAGGGTTCAGTGCAGGCCAGTCAAGTTCTTCCCCACAGATCTCGACAAACCATTTCTGTATGATCTCCCTTGGTGCACAGGGACATTGTCATGCTGAAAGAGGGAAGGCCGTCCCCAAACTGTTGCCACAAAGTCACAAGCACTGCATCGTCTCCAGAATGGCATTGTATGCTGTAATGTTAAGATTTCCCTTCACTGGAAACAAGAGGCCTAGCCAGAACCATGGAAAACAGCCCGAACCATGGAAAACAGCCCGAACCATGGAAAACAGCCCGAACCATGGAAAACAGCCCGAACCATGGAAAACAGCCCGAACCATAGAAAACAGCCCGAACCATAGAAAACAGCCCGAACCATAGAAAACAGCCCGAACCATGGAAAACAGCCCGAACCATGGAAAACAGCCCGAACCATGGAAAACAGCCCGAACCATGGAAAACAGCCCGAACCATGGAAAACAGCCCGAACCATGAAAAACAGCCCGAACCATGGAAAACAGCCCGAACCATGGAAAACAGCCCGAACCATGGAAAACAGCCCGAACCATGGAAAACTGTGGACTTCAGGAAACAGCAGAGGGAGCACCCCCCTATCCATATCGACGGGACAGTAGTGGAGAAGGTGGAAAGTTTTAAGTTCCTCGGTGTACACATCACGGACAAACTGAATTGGTCCACCCACACAGACAGCGTTGTGAAGAAGGCGCAGCAGCGCCTCTTCAACCTCAGGAGGCTGAAGAAATTCGGCTTGTCACCAAAAGCACTCACAAACTTCTACAGATGCACAATCGAGAGCATCCTGTCGGGCTGTATCACCGCCTGGTACGGCAACTGCTCCGCCCACAACCGTAAGGCTCTCCAGAGGGTAGTGAGGTCTGCACAACGCATCACCGGGGGCA
Source organism: Salvelinus namaycush (assembly GCF_016432855.1). Taxonomy (NCBI): domain Eukaryota; kingdom Metazoa; phylum Chordata; class Actinopteri; order Salmoniformes; family Salmonidae; genus Salvelinus; species Salvelinus namaycush. The sequence continues at coordinate 40,383,596 of NC_052317.1, forward strand.
AACTACCTGCCCTCCAGGACACCTACACCACCCGATGTCACAGGAAGGCCATAAAGATCATCAAGGACAACAACCACCCGAGCCACTGCCTGTTCACCCCGCTATCATCCAGAAGGCGAGGTCAGTACAGGTGCATCAAAGCAGGGACCGAGAGACTGAAAAACAGCTTCTATCTCAAGGCCATCAGACTGTTAAACAGCCACCACTAACATTTAGTGGCCGCTGCCAACATACTGACTCAACTCCAGCCACTTTAATAATGGGAATTGATGGAAATGATGTAAAAATGTATCACTAGCCACTTTAAACAATGCCACTTAATATAATGTTTACATACCCTACATTACTCATCTCATATGTATATGTATATACTGTACTCTATATCATCTACTGCATCTTGCCATCTTTATGTAATACATGTATCACTAGCCACTTTAAACTATGCCACTTTATGTTTACATACCCTACATTACTCATCTCATATGTATATACTGTACTCTATACCATCTACTGCATCTTGCCTATGCCGTTCTGTACCATCACTCATTCATATATCTTTATGTACATATTCTTTATCCCTTTACACTTGTGTGTATAAGGTAGTAGTTGTGGAATTGTTAGGTTAGATTACTTGTTGGTTATTACTGCATTGTCGGAACTAGAAGCACAAGCATTTCGCTACACTCGCATTAACATCTGCTAACCATGTGATTGTGACAAATAAAATTTGATTTGATTTGAACCATGGAAAACAGCCCGAACCATGGAAAACAGCCCGAACCATGGAAAACAGCCCGAACCATGGAAAACAGACCATTATTCCTCCTCCACCAAAATTTACAGTTGGCACTATGCATTGGGGCAGGTAGCATTCTCTTGGCACCCATCAAACCTAGATTAGTACGTCAGACTGCCAGATGGTGAAGCGTGATTCATTACCCCAGAGAACGTGTTTCCACTACTTCAGAGTCCAATGCCGGCGAGCTTTATGCAACTCCAGCCAACACTTGGCATTGCGCATGGTGATCTTAGGCTTGTCTGCAGCTGCTCAGCCACGGAAATCCAGTTCATGAAGCTCCAGACGAACAGTTATTGTGCTGACCTTGCTTCCAGAGGCGGTTTGGAACTCGTTTGTGAGTGTTTCAACAGAGGACAGATGACTTTACGTGCTCCACACTTCAGCACTTGGTGGTTCTGTTCTGTGAGCTTGTGTGGTCTACCACTTCCTGGCTGAGCTGTTGCTCCTAGACATTTCCACTTCACAATAACAGCACTTACAGTTGACTGAAGCAGCTCTAGCAGGGCACAGATTTGACAAACTGACTTGTTAGAAAGGTGGTATCCTATGACGATGCCACGTTGAAAGTCACTGAGCTCTTCAGTAAGGCCATTCTACTGCCAATGTTTGTCTATGGAGATTGCATGGCTGTGTGCTCGATTTTATACACCGTCAGCAACGGGTGTAGCTGAAATAGCTGAATCCACTCATTTGAAGGGGTGTCCACATACACTATATATACAAAAGTATCTCCATATATACTTCCATGCATTTTTTTAAATGGTACCGGGGACCCTCAGTCGAGTCTTGTGAGGATTGTGGGTGTCCTAGAGCAAAAGGGAGAGCGCCATCGTGTTGGTGAGAGTCATCTTTCCATAGAGTGGTCATAATACTTTTTAGGCCAAACAGACGTTTTTGTGAGAAGACCCGATTTTCAAGATGTCTCCTGGTCTGTCAAACACCGCTCTGCCACCTTTCACCTCAGATGGGATGTCTCCTGGTCTGACAAACCCCGCTCTGCCACCTTTCACCTCAGACGGAGAAGGGTGATATCGGCGGATGCGGTGGATTGAGACGCAGCCCATGCAAAAACAGATATCGCTAGCTTAGACAGATTTTGATGGGGATGTTAATTAGATTTCCACATGGGTGTGGAAATTGTAGGCTAAGGGTTTTAAAGGACTTCATCAAGACAAATAGCTACTATACTCTACCTACTATAATTACTGACAAGATGACTGGAGCTGGACTGCCCTGTGTGCATAAAATATCACATTTTCCAAATAATTAAGCAATTTTAATTTTCACCCTTTGATTCACATGCACAGCAGCATCAGACTTGTTAGGTTAGCAGTGTTTCTGTAGCACACATGTAATTGCAGAGTTTGCAAAACAAATCGCCACTGGATTGATGCAAATAAGGTAGGCTAGTTTGTAGTTAGGATTTAATTGATAAGGTTATTGGGAAAGCCTTTCATCTATCAGAATACCGTCATTATTAGCATCATCGCTAACGGCTACACACAGACCGGGGCATTCCTGCATTATTAGCATCATCGCTAACGGCTACACACAGACCGGGGCATTCCTGCATTATTAGCATCATCGCTAACGGCTACACACAGTCCGGGGCATTCCTGCATTATTAGCATCATCGCTAACGGCTACACACAGACAGGGGCATTCCTGCATTATTAGCATCATCGCTAACGGCTACACACAGACAGGGGCATTCCTGCATTACTAGCATCATCGCTAACGGCTACACACAAACCGGGGCATTCCTGCATTACTAGCATCATCGCTAACGGCTACACACAGACCGGGGCATTCCTGCATTATTAGCATCATCGCTAACGGCTACACACAGACAGGGGCATTCCTGCATTATTAGCATCGTCGCTAACGGCTACACACAGACAGGGGCATTCCTGCATTATTAGCATCATCGCTAACGGCTACACACAGACAGGGGCATTCCTGCATTACTGGAATCATCGCTAACGGCTACACACAGACAGGGGCATTCCTGCATTATTGGAATCATCGCTAACGGCTACACACAGACCGGGGCATTCCTGCATTATTAGCATCATCGCTAACGGCTACACACAGACCGGGTCAATCCTGCATTTCCTCTTCAGAAAGTTAAAAAGGAAAATACGAATCAATGATGCATTTTGTTCATGTCTTTTGATAAGTTTGGGCTAATTCATTTTCTAATAAGTTAGTTGATTTCCTACTAAGTGCAATAAATTTTTGAATATTGTTGAATTCCATTTTAATGTCTGGATTCCGTGATTCCGTCCACATTCTCTGTATCACGGATTTTAAAAGGGTCCTTCGATACGTATTGCGATTCTCACGTTTCTATATGTATTGAGATTCGATACTGCAACTGTATTGTGATTTGATGTTCCAAACATACGGCTCACCACAGCCTGTCTGCTGCAGAGGCCAGAGAGCATGAGAAAACAAGTTTTGATCAGTTATGGGGAAAAAAAAGTGCTGAAAACATGTTGGCTCACTATTTAAAAAGAAGCTAGGATGAGTATTGGCGGAGGTACAGCCGACTAGCGCTAGCTAACGCTACCTAGCAAACAAACAAAATCAAAGTGTAAATAATTACATCGTCCACAATAATATCGACCCCCCCATCACTAAAGATTGAGGACACTGCAGTGGTGCTTCACAAAACGTTTCTCATGTCAACTGCACAGAAACTCACACCACATAAAAACACACCCTACAGGGAACACAAACACACTAACGACCTACAGAAAGATGAGTGAAAGGAATCTACAGTAGGCCATCTTAAGATTCCTGGCATTACTCAACAGTTGGCCAGACTTCACATAGGAGTACATGCTGTCTGTCAGGTCCTGTGACAGCTATCAACAACACAGCAACATGTGCTGAGAGGCCAAACAGTGCAGTGCAGTGCAGGAGAGCAGAGCACAGCATGATATGGCACGGAATGACAGGGTTCAACGACAAACAGCTCAGAATCACATTATAATCACAGCTGCCAACAACCGGATCCAAACCGGATGTGGAAACTCCACTGAGGTGTTTTCTTTACCACTTGTCCACATGACTTCTCTTCAAATAGGGAAGCTTATTAGCAGGAAGACCCACAGGCACTGTCAGTCTTCAACAGACTGACATGAAATATAAAGAGGCATTGCCTGACAAAGAAAAGGAAAGGAAGGGAGGGAGGGAGGGAGAGAGGAGAAAGAGCGGAAAGAGTGATATTGACAGAGAATGATTGTAAGAGAGTAATTGGCTAAAGGTTGAGGAAGGCTAAAGCTTTACAGGTAGGTTAGGGTCCCTGGCTGTTTCCCTCTGGTGCCACCACCCGGGAGATAGCCCAGCTACCACCCGGGAGATAGCCCAGCTACCACCCAGGAGATAGCCCAGCTACCACCCAGGAGATAGCCCAGCTACCACCCAGGAGATAGCCCAGCTACCACCCAGGAGATAGCCCAGCTACCACCCAGGAGATAGCCTAGCTACCACCCAGGAGATAGCCTAGCTACCACCCAGGAGATAGCCTAGCTACCACCCAGGAGATAGCCTAGCTACCTCTTTGTAGATAGCCTAGCTACCACCCAGGAGATAGCCTAGCTACATCTCTGTAGATAGCCTAGCTCCATAACTGTGGAAGCAGGGAATATGCAGTACAGGAAGCTGAATATTCTGCTAGGTTACAAGATGTCTGAGCTGTGATTGCACAGTGGAATGAATGTACTCCTTATACAGCCTCACTATGCTTCTCTCCAGGGACATATAACGCATAGACACTATAAAGATATGAAGACTGTCAGGTACTGCTGGCTCTGCTGACTGGCTGGGCTGGAAGCTTCAGTTGAGCCAGAGACACTCAGTCCTTTCTCATAAAGCAGTGGCTTGGCCTGATGCCGTGTCAGACGTGCACCATAAAATGTGTGTGTGTGTGTGTGTGTGTGTGTGTGTGTGTGTGTGTGAGGTCAGGAACAGGCTTCTATCACTCGTCTTCATTGAGCTAGGTTTCTATTTTTAGCCTTGATTTCGACTTATCTGTAGCAGGAGTACAGGAGTACAGTACAGTCTTTGTGCCTCTGCCCACAGTACCTAGACACTGCAAAAGCGATTCCTGTTGAATTTCCATGCTAGGGTTTAGCACAGCTACATTCCCTGTTACTGTAGCTGCATCCTGACAACTGAGCCAACACTTTGGACTTGCTCAACTGGTTTTGAGGAGTTTGTTCTGTGTTGCCGTCTCAGAGACCAGATAGTAATGCGTTTTGTTCTATTAACACGCTAGACCAGAAATACAGGTTTGACAGTCGAATGACAGAAATGGATAGAGAACCGTTTTCAAGGACTGGCAGACAGTTGGGATTTGAAAGCGCATGAATGACTATGAACACAAATCAAAGTCTTGAAGTATTGCAAACCTTGACTGACTGCCTACGATGTCCATTTTACTCCAGGTCAAAAAAAGCCCATGGTAAAACTGCTTCATAACCTAGCCTCTACTTTTACTACGCAATCTGCATCTCAACTGGTACTCTATTCCCTTTATAGTGCCAAACTTTTACCCAGAGTTCATAGCACGATAGAGACAATCGGGTGCCATTTGAGATGCACCATAACGGTGTATCAGATTAACGAGAGTAGCGCGATGGGATAGAGAGAGAACGCCTAATCTTCCCCCTCTGTTCTGTAGTGTCTCACTGCAGCCAGCCTCACAGCCCCAGCCTCTTGATGTAGCCTAGCAACACAGTAGTTCTGTCCGTCAGCAGACTGAGGAGATGGGGGTGGAGTCAGCAGCACTGAGCAGCAAAAGAACAGGAAGTGGAGACTGTTGAGAGACACTGCCCCAGTACTTCTTTGTATCTGGGTGTATCCCAATGGCTCCCTATTCCCTATATAGTGCACAACTTTTGACCAGGGCCCATAGCACCCTATTCCCTATATAGTGCACAACTTTTGACCAGGGCCCATAGCACCCTATTCCCTATATAGTGCACAACTTTTGACCAGGGCCCATAGCACCCTATTCCCTATATAGTGCACTACTTTTGACCAGGGCCCATAAGGGATAGTGTATCATTTGGTTAGCAGCCTCCGTGTCTGTCACCAGCATCTCAGCCTTGGTGCTGCTGCTGTGTTTTGACAAGAGCCTGTTAATCAGCGGCCTGAATGTCCCTGAGTGGGAATACCTCCCTCCTACTCAGACCAAGAGATAGAGAAAACACGAGAGAAAGAGAGAGAGAAAACACGAGAGAGAGAGAGAGAGTAAACACGAGAGAGAGAGAGAGAGAGAGAGACAGAGAGAGTGTGATATGTTCCAGGTTCAGCCGATAAAAGGATTTGCTCCTAATATCTAGCATAATATATCATATGTCAAATGATTTAGACATTTGAGAAATTTGAGAAATTTGACATTTGAGAAATTTGAGAAATTTGAGGAAGATGAACTAAAAATATAAAATCCTAACAATTTTTAGACTGACAAGTCAACTGGATAGCTAACAAGCTAAACAGTTGTTTATTGCTAGGGAGTTGCTAAGAGAGTTTCTTGTGTCTGGCTACCTGCTGTGAGCTAAAAACCCAGCTAACAAATAACAAAAACGACAATCAAAAACAGCAAAGGACAGGAAAACAAGTACATAAACTTACACAAGCAAGAGAAAACTATTCAGACAGAAAACAAGGTCGGCTTTGTTTACATTCCATAACCCCTAGCTACAACTAGCCAAGTGTAAACCAGCTGTAACATCTGCTACAACTAGCCAAGTGTAAACCAGCTGTAACATCTGCTACAACTAGCCAAGTGTAAACCAGCTGTAACATCTGCTACAACTAGCCAAGTGTAAACCAGCTGTAACATCTGCTACAACTAGCCAAGTGTAAACCAGCTGTAACATCTACTACAACTAGCCAAGTGTAAACCAGCTGTAACATCTGCTACAACTAGCCAAGTGTAAACCAGCTGTAACATCTGCTACAACTAGCCAAGTGTAAACCAGCTGTAACATCTGCTACAACTAGCCAAGTGTAAACCAGCTGTAACATCTGCTACAACTAGCCAAGTGTAAACCAGCTGTAACATCTACTACAACTAGCCAAGTGTAAACCAGCTGTAACATCTGCTACAACTAGCCAAGTGTAAACCAGCTGTAACATCTGCTACAACTAGCCAAGTGTAAACCAGCTGTAACATCTGCTACATCCAGCTGTAACATCTGCTACATCCAGCTGTAACATCTGCTACAACTAGCCAAGTGTAAACCAGCTGTAACATCTACTACACCCAGCTGTAACATCTACTACATCCAGCTGTAACATCTACCACATCCAGCTGTAACATCTACCACATCCAGCTGTAACATCTACCACATCCAGCTGTAACATCTACCACATCCAGCTGTAACCTCTACTACACCCAGCTGTAACATCTACTACACCCAGCTGTAACATCTACCACATCCAGCTGTAACATCTACCACATCCAGCTGTAACATCTACCACATCCAGCTGTAACATCTACCACATCCAGCTGTAACCTCTACTACATCCAGCTGTAACCTCTACTACACCCAGCTGTAACCTCTACCACATCCAGCTGTAACATCTACCACATCCAGCTGTAACATCTACTACACCCAGCTGTAACATCTACCACACCCAGCTGTAACATCTACCACACCCAGCTGTAACATCTACCACATCCAGCTGTAACATCTACCACATCCACCTGTAACATCTACCACACCCACCTGTAACATCTGCTACACCCAGCTGTAACATCTGCTACACCCAGCTGTAACATCTGCCACACCCAGCTGTAACATCTACCACACCCAGCTGTAACATCTACCACACCCAGCTGTAACCTCTACCACACCCAGCTGTAACCTCTACCACACCCAGCTGTAACCTCTACCACACCCAGCTGTAACATCTACCACACCCAGCTGTAACATCTACCACATCCAGCTGTAACATCTACTACATCCAGCTGTAACATCTACCACACCCAGCTGTAACATCTACCACATCCAGCTGTAACATCTACCACATCCAGCTGTAACATCTACCACATCCAGCTGTAACATCTACCACATCCAGCTGTAACATCTACCACGCCCAGCTGTAACATCTACCACACCCAGCTGTAACATCTACCACATCCAGCTGTAACATCTACCACATCCAGCTGTAACCTCTACCACATCCAGCTGTAACATCTACCATGCCCAGCTGTAACATCTAATACATCCAGCTGTAACATCTACTACACCCAGCTGTAACATCTACTACATCCAGCTGTAACATCTACTACATCCAGCTGTAACATCTACTACACCCAGCTGTAACATCTACCACACCCAGCTGTAACATCTACCACATCCAGCTGTAACATCTACCACATCCAGCTGTAACATCTACCACACCCAGCTGTAACATCTACCACACCCAGCTGTAACATCTACTACATCCAGCTGTAACATCTACCACATCCAGCTGTAACATCTAATACATCCAGCTGTAACATCTACTACATCCAGCTGTAACATCTACTACACCCAGCTGTAACATCTACTACATCCAGCTGTAACATCTACCACACCCAGCTGTAACATCTACCACACCCAGCTGTAACATCTAATACATCCAGCTGTAACATCTACTACACCCAGCTGTAACATCTACTACACCCAGCTGTAACATCTACTACACCCAGCTGTAACATCTACTACACCCAGCTGTAACATCTACTACACCCAGCTGTAACATCTACTACACCCAGCTGTAACATCTACTACATCCAGCTGTAACATCTACTACACCCAGCTGTAACCTCTACTACACCCAGCTGTAACCTCTACTACACCCAGCTGTAACATCTACCACACCCAGCTGTAACATCTACCACACCCAGCTGTAACATCTACTACACCCAGCTGTAACATCTACCACACCCAGCTGTAACATCTACCACACCCAGCTGTAACATCTACCACACCCAGCTGTAACCTCTACCACATCCAGCTGTAACATCTACCACATCCAGCTGTAATCAACTAAGATGGATACATTTACATGCTCCAAGCTCAGCAACCTTACAGTCAAATATGCAGCCGGCCTACCCTGACCTGTCAACCTCCCAGCCTGCCACAGCCGACCCCGACCTGTCAACCTCCCAGCCTGCCACAGCCAACCCTGGCCTGCCACAGCCGACCCCGACCTGTCAACCTCCCAGCCTGCCACAGCCAACCCTGACCTGTCAACCTCCCAGCCTGCCACAGCCGACCCCGACCTGTCAACCTCCCAGCCTGCCACAGCCAACCCTGACCTGTCAACCTCCCAGCCTGCCACAGCCGACCCTGACCTGTCAACCTCCCAGCCTGCCACAGCCTACCCTGACCTGCCAACCTGCCACAGCCTACCCTGTCAACCTCCCAGCCTGCCACAGCCTACCCTGACCTGTCAACCTCCCAGCCTGCCACAGCCTACCCTGACCTGTCAACCTCCCAGCCTGCCACAGCCGACCCTGACCTGTCAACCTCACAGCCTGCCACAGCCGACCCTGACCTGCCAACCTCCCAGCCTGCCACAGGCTACCCTGACCTGCCAACCTCCCAGCCTGCCACAGCCGACCCTGACCTGCCACAGCCGACCCTGACCTGCCACAGCCGACCCTGACCTGCCAACCTGCCACAGCCGACCCTGAACTGCCAACCTGCCACAGCCGACCCTGAACTGCCACAGCCGACCCTGACCTGCCACAGCCGACCTGACCTGTCAACCTCCCAGCCTGCCACAGCCGACCCTGACCTGCCAACCTGCCACAGCCGACCCTGACCTGCCAACCTGCCACAGCCGACCCTGACCTGCCACAGCCGACCTGACCTGTCAACCTCCCAGCCTGCCACAGCCGACCCTGACCTGCCAACCTGCCACAGCCGACCCTGACCTGCCAACCTGCCACAGCCGACCCTGACCTGCCAACCTGCCACAGCCGACCCTGACCTGCCAACCTGCCACAGCCGACCCTGACCTGCCAACCTGCCACAGCCGACCCTGACCTGCCAACCTGCCACAAAACAGGGCAGGGACTAGGGAGGAATGATCATGTGGTATACAACAGGGCAGGGACTAGGGAGGAATGATCATGTGGTATAAAACAGGGCAGGGACTAGGGAGGAATGATCATGTGGTATAAAACAGGGCAGGGACTAGGGAGGAATGATCATGTGGTATAAAACAGGGCAGGGACTAGGGAGGAATGATCATGTGGTATAAAACAGGGCAGGAACTAGGGAGGATTGATCATGTGGTATAAAACAGGGCAGGGACTAGGGAGGAATGATCATGTGGTATAAAACAGGGCATGATCATGTGGTATAAAACTTGGGAGGAATGATCATCTTTTCACCAGGGTCCATAGTCCCATGGTCAAAAGTAGTGCACTATATAGGGAATAGAGTGCCATTCCAGACTCAGCCTCAGTCTGCCCTGAGAATCAACCATCACCAGTCCTCATCTGGAGGAGCAGCCAGCTGGACCAGCCAACAACCCCCCTGAGAATAAACCATCACCAGTCCTCATCTGGAGGAGCAGCCAGATGGACCAGCCAACAACCCCCCTGAGAATCAACCATCACCAGTCCTCATCTGGAGGAGCAGCCAGATGGACCAGCCAACAACCCCCCTGAGAATCAACCATCACCAGTCCTCATCTGGAGGAGCAGCCAGCTGGACCAGCCAACAACCCCCCTGAGAATAAACCATCACCAGTCCTCATCTGGAGGAGCAGCCAGATGGACCAGCCAACAACCCCCCTGAGAATCAACCATCACCAGTCCTCATCTGGAGGAGCAGCCAGATGGACCAGCCAACAACCCCCCTGAGAATCAACCATCACCAGTCCTCATCTGGAGGAGCAGCCAGATGGACCAGCCAACAACCCCCCTGCCTACTGCTTTCTCCCTTCATTCAATTACTTTATTTTCTCCTTTTTCAATTAAACTTTTCTGCTGAGCTCTTTCATTTGTATTCCTTATTTAACTAGGCAAGTCAGTTAAGAACAAATTCTTATTTACAATGATGGCCTTCAAAAAGGCAAAAGGTCTCCTGCGGGGACGGGGGCCTGGGAAAAAAAAAAATACTAATAAAATATTGGACAAATCACACCAACAACAAGAGAGACAACACAACACTACATAAAGAGAGACCTAAGACAACAACATAGCAAGGCAGCAACACATGACAACACAACATGGTAGCAACACAACATGGTAGCAGCACAAAACATGGTACAAACATTAATTGGGCACAGACAACAACACAAAGGTCAAGAAGGTAGAGACAACAATACATCACACAAAGCAGCCACAACTGTCAGTAAGAGTGTCCACGATTGAGTCTTTGAATGAAGAGATTGAGATAAAACTGTCCGGTTCGAGTGTTTGTTGCAGCTTGTTCCAGTCGCTAAAATTGGTACATGGTGTTAAAATAGCCGTGGTAATACTAGAACCATGCTCTGCATACCCCTGCACTACTAGCCACTACTCTAAAGGCCTTCACTAAGGACTGTTTATCTCCACCTGGCTGAGGTGGGGCCCCTAGCGGCTATGAATCACTACATATTTTACTCTTAGTCCAACAGGCGTGCCACGTTTCCCCCCTAAATTCCTCTGTTATGCCTCCTCAAATGTTTTAGAAGGCAAGGTCTGACTTGGCCCATCTGCGTTCCAAATGGAACCCTTTCCCCTATATAGTGCACTACTTTTGAGCAGGGCCCATAGAGCTGTAGTCTAAAGTAGTGCACTATATAGGGAACAGGGTGCCATTTGGGACACAAGTTTAATCGTTTTCCCGTCCTCATACCATCCCTCTCTCCTCCTGTACTAAAGGTAGGGGTGTGCCGTTATAACCTGCCAGTGGATAGGGAGGGAGGGAGGGAGGGAGGGAGGGAGGGAGGGAGGGAGGGAGGGAGGGAGGGAGGGAGGGAGGGAGGGAGGGACACATCTTTCTCTGTTGCTGGAGGTGATGTTCCCTCACCTTTTCTCTTCATTCTTTCAGAAGAGGGGGACAAGTTGATGCATGAAGCAGTTAGGACGGGCAGAAGAGTGAAAAAAATGGCTCATGGAAGAGTAACTTCGAGAGAGATAGAGAAGATCGACTAGACTGAGGACGTCTCTCTTCCGCCCGCCAGCCAGCCAGCGCTGCGTTGTTGCTGACAGGAGAGGCCCACCTACGCTCACACTGCAGTGCCTCTGAACACAGATAGACTAGTGTCCCAAAGGAATGGGACAGGTCCCAAAAGACCCAGAGATGAACTAGACAAAGAATGAACAGTGTGTTGTAAAGTGGTCCCATAAATGGCCCACGAGGATCAGGAGGAAGAAGGCAAGCCTAATAGAATAATCTACTAATCTGATCTAAGATTGAGTCAGGTGATTTGACCAGGAGGGACCTGGCAATGTACCAATCAGACAGCAGACCAGTCACTTCCTGACTATAAACCAATCAGACAGCAAACACGGACCAGTCACTTCCCTCACTGGGATGTCACATGTCTCTCTGTTCATACGTTGCACATTAACTTTTCAAAGAAGAAGATTCCCGGATCAGTGTGTCTTTACCCTATCACCCAATATGTGCTGAGACAGAGTCAAGGATCATCCCTTATGTCACCTCAGTCCGATGAATAGACTGGGCTCTTCTCATCCCACGACCCTTGACCTTGCGTGGTCATAATATTGCTCAGGCTGGACGCCTGGCATTCATTGACTCCCCCTCCACACGTCCGATACAGTAATCTGTGGCAGTGACTCAGTGACAGTAGCAGTTGGGGGGGTCAGGTGGTAATGACGTCAATAAGACTCTCAGAATCTCCCTAAGCTGAGTGATAACTAGACCTTTATAATTGAAAGATAAAACCCAGTCAAAATACTGAGGACTGCCGCTCTTCAATCAAGCTGCAGCCAGAAACAGTCACACAATCAGAGAACGTAGCGAGCTCAGAGGACGTGAGTTACGACAGGGAGGAAGGAATAAGGCAGGCAGAAATAGATGTGGACAAGCCTGGTGCCACATCTGTTTTTAACTGCCAGTTCTATACGTGTTGATTACTTGCTCTGCAACTGCAGTTTTAAAATAACTGATTTGCAACTTCATTGCGTGTGTGAGTGTGTGTGTATATTGTGTGTGTGTGTGTGTGTATATATATTGTGTGTGTGTGTAGTGTGTGTGTGTATAGTGTGTGTGTATATATTGTGTGTGTGTGTGTGTATAGTGTGTGTGTGTGTATATTGTGTGTGTGTGTGTGTGTGTGTGTGTGTGTGTGTGTGTGTGTATATAGTGTGTGTGTGTGCGTGTGTGTGTGTATATTGTGTGTGTGTGTGTATATATTGTGTGTGTGTGTAATGTGTGTGTGTATATTGTGTGTGTGTGTGTGTAATGCATGACTGTAGAGCACCACTAAGCTTAAAGTTACATGTACACTGAGTGTACAAAACATTAAGAACACCTGCTCTTTCCATGACAGACTGACCAGGTAAAAGCTATGATCCTTTATTGATGTCCCCTGTTAAATCCACTTCAATCAGTGTAGATGAAGGGGAGGAGACAGGTTAAAGAAAGATTTTTAAGCCTTGAGACAATTGAGACATGGATTGTGTGTATGTGTGCCATTCAGAGGGTGAATCATTCAGAGGGTGAATGGTAGGAACAAGAAGGTGAATGGTATTTACAAGAGGGTGAATGGTAGGGACAAGAGGGTGGAATCATTCAGAGGGTGAATGGTAGGAACAAGAGGGTGAACGGAAGGGTTTTTCACGCTCAACAGTTTCCCGTGTGTATTAAGAATGTTCCAGCCCTCTAAGGACATCCAGCCAACTTGACACAACTGTGGGAAGCGTTGGAGTCAACATGGACCAGCATCCCTGTGGAACACATGACACCTTGTAGAGTCCATGCCCTGACGAATTGAGGCTGTTCTGAGGGGGACTCAATATGAGGAAGGTGTCCTTAATGTTTTGTACACTCAGTATATACATGCTAACAGAGCTTGTGTATAATAATGTGGTATTTTATGTCATACATGAAGTATTATAAAATACTGTAGCAGCCCAATTCTGATAAATGGTCTAGTGCTCAGAGTGCAGAGAGAGACAGTACACCTTCATTTGAAAGTGCCAGCTGGCTTGTTGTGCATCCGTTTCATTTGTTGTCGACGGTCCTCGGTGCTGCCGACGGTCCTCGGTGCTGCCGACGGTCCTCGGTGCTGCCGACGGTCCTCGGTGCTGCCGACGGTCCCCGGTGCTGCCGACGGTCCCCGCTGCTGTCGACGGTCCCCGGTGCTGTCGACGGTCCCCGGTGCTGTCGACGGTCCTCGGTGCTGCCGACGGTCCCCGGTGCTGTCGACGGTCCCCGGTGCTGTCGACGGTCCTCGGTGCTGTCGACGGTCCTCGGTGCTGTCGACTTTACTCTGTTGTTCCTGTTTGCTATTGTTCATGCTATTGATAGCCATGTGTGTGTGTGTGTGTGTGTGTGTGTGTGTGTGTGTGTGTGTGTGTGTGTGTGTGTGTGTGTGTGTGTGTGTGTGTGTGTGTGTGTGTGTGTGTGTGTGTGTGAGAGATGAAGCCAGCATTCTTACCGTAACTGTCTCGTCGGTTGGGTACATGGCGTCCCTATTAGAGTGATGCAGTGATCTATCCTGTAGTGCTGTTGCAGAGGAGAGCCAAAACCCCACTGCAGCCCCCGTTCCCTCTCACCGACTAACCCTGAGGAACGCTAGATAGGTACTGCTGCAATAGGGAAGGACAGCCAGCTACAAACACATTGACACAGTCCAATACACTGTCATAGAAAAAAAGAGCATGCCATCTGAGCTCAATGTCTCTCCTCTCTCTGTCTGGCACAACATACTCTCTGTCTCTCCTCTGTTTGTCTGGCACAACAGACTTTGTCTCTCCTCTATCTGGCACAACATACTCTCTGTCTCTCCTCTCTCTGTCTGGCACAACAGTCTCAATGCATCTCCTCTCTCTGTCTGGCACAACAGATGTTCTGTCTCTCCTCTATCTGGCACAACAGTCTCAATGTATCTCCTCTCTCTGTCTGGCACAACAGTCTCAATGTATCTCCTCTCTCCGTCTGGCACAACAGTCTCTGTCTGGCACAACAGACTTTCTGTCTCCCCTCTCTCTGTCTGGCACAACAGTATCTCTGTCTGGCACAACAGACTTTCTGTCTCTCCTCTCTATGTCTGGCACAACAGTCTCTCTGTCTGGCACAACAGACTTTCTGTCTCTCCTCTTTCTGTCTGGCACAACAGTCTCTCTGTCTCTCCTCTCTCTGTCTGGCATAACAGACTCAATGTTTCTCCTCTGTCTGGCACAACATACTCTCTGTCTCAATCTGACACAACAGTTGTTCTGTCTCTCCTTTCTCTGTCTGGCACAACAGACTCTCTTGTCTCTCCTCTGTCTGGCACAACAGTTTCTCTGTCTCCTCACTCTGTCTGGCACAACAGTCTCTCTGTTTTTCCTCCCTCTGTCTGGCACAACAGTCTCTCCTCTCTCTGTCTGGCACAACAGACTCTCTGTCTCTCCTCTGTCTCAACAGACTCTCCTCTCTCCTCTGGCACAACAGACTCTCTGTCTCTCCTCTGGCACAACAGACTCTCCTCTCTCCTCTGTCTCAAAAGTCTCTCTGTCTCTCCTCTGGCACAACAGACTCTCTGTCTCTCCTCTGGCACAACAGACTCTCTGTCTCTCCTCTGGCACAACAGACTCTCTGTCTCTCCTCTGGCACAACAGACTCTTCCCCCACCGACCCACGCCCGTCACTTCCCCCACCGACCCACGCCCGTCACTTCCCCCACCGACCCACGCCCGTCACTTCCCCCACCGACCCATGCCCGTCACGCTCCCTACTCACCCCCCACGCCCGTCACTTCCACCTCCACCGACCCACGCCCGTCACTTCCCCCACCGACCCACGCCCGTCACTTCCCCCACCGACCCACGCCCGTCACTTCCCCCACCGACCCACGCCCGTCACGCTCCCTACTCACCCCCCACTTCCACCTCCACCCCTCCTCTCTCCCACAGTCACTCTCCCCCCCCTCCACGCTCCCTACTCCCCTCCACGCCCGTCACTCTCCCTCCCCCACACCCGTCACTCTCTCCCCACCCTCACACCCGTCACTCCCCTCCACGCCGGTCACTCTCCCTCCCCCCCCGCCCGTCACCCTCTCCCCACGCCCGTCACTCTCTCCCCACGCCCGTCACTCTCTCCCCACGCCCGTCACTCTCCCTCCTCCCCCCACCCCTCACTCTCTAACCTCCCACCATCTACCTCCCCGTCTCCACTATGCTAAGCTCCTGAGCCCAGCTGTCTCCACTATGCTAAGCCCCTGAGCCCAGCCTTCTCCACTATGCTAAGCTCCTGAGCCCAGCTGTCTCCACTATGCTAAGCCCCTGAGCCCAGCCTTCTCCACTATGCTAAGCCCAGCCTTCTCCACTATGCTAAGCCCCTGAGCCCAGCCTTCTCCACTATGCTAAGCCCCTGAGCCCAGCCTTCTCCACTATGCTAAGCCCCTGAGCCCAGCCTTCTCCACTATGCTAAGCCCCTGAGCCCAGCCTTCTCCACTATGCTAAGCCCCTGAGCCCAGCCTTCTCCACTACGCTAAGCCCCTGAGCCCAGCCTTCTCCACTACGCTAAGCCCCTGAGCCCAGCCTTCTCCACTACGCTAAGCCCCTGAGCCCAGCCTTCTCCACTACGCTAAGCCCCTGAGCCCAGCCTTCTCCACTATGCTAAGCGCCTGAGCCCAGCCTTCTCCACTACGCTAAGCCCCTGAGCCCAGCCTTCTCCACTACGCTAAGCCCCTGAGCCCAGCCTTCTCCACTACGCTAAGCCCCTGAGCCCAGCCTTCTCCACTACGCTAAGCCCCTGAGCCCAGCCTTCTCCACTATGCTAAGCGCCTGAGCCCAGCCTTCTCCACTATGCTAAGCGCCTGAGCCCAGCCTTCTCCACTATGCTAAGCGCCTGAGTCCAGCCTTCTCCACTATGCTAACCCCAGCCTTCACCACTATACTAAGCTCCTGAGCCCAGCCTTCTTCACTATGCTAAGCCCAGCCTTTGGTCTCTTACATATATGTGCGTGAGTGAGAGAGAGAGCACAACACAGGAGTGGGCAGAGTGCCAGAGTCTCTCCCAAGAAAACAGAACATACCCCTCAGCCTTTACAAATCAGTCAGCCGCAGAGGAGGACAGCAGAGGAGAGGAGAGGACAGCAGAGGAGAGGAGAGCAGAGGAGAGGACAGCAGAGGAGGGGACAGCAGAGGAGAGGACAGCAGAGCCAGCAGAGGAGAACATAAAGTTCCTACAGACTGACATTCAACATGACTCACTGCTACAGTAGTGCACTGTAGTACAAAACAGTGCAGGGGTTGTACTGTATTTATCAAGCGTCTCAGAGTAAGACTGCTGATCTAGGATCAGTTCTCCTTTTTAGATCATACTGAATAAGATTACATGGACGGGGGGTGGGGGGGGGAACTAAATCGCCCTATCACAGAGGGAAAAGACACCTGGCAACCAAGACTGCAGAGTCATTCCAGCATTAGGCTACATCCCAGGCCAAAACAGAACCCGGTCCCTGTTCCCACTGCGTGTCCCCTTTAGAAAGCCCATACATCCCCCCGCCCTCATGTCACATAATAAACCTTTTAAAAAGAGAATGAGCAACATGACTGCAGCTGGCCAATCTCTGGCACATCTCAGCTCCCTCAGAGGGGTTCAGTGTCTGTCTGTCTGTCTGTCTGTCTGTCTGTCTGTCTGTCTGTCTGTCTGTCTGTCTGTCTGTCTGTCTGTCTGTCTGTCTGTCTGTCTGTGTCTGTCTGTGTCTGTCTGTGTGTGTGTGTGTGTGTGTGTGGTGTCCCCCTCTGCTACACAGGCAGAGAGAGTTGATTGAAATGTTTATTACAGCTGCCTGCCAGGAGAGATAGAGGAGAGTGATGGGGGATAAACTAGAGAGAGTGAGGAAGAGGAGAGGAGGAAGTGTGAGGGAGAGATAGAGGAGAGAGATGGGAGATAAACCAGAGAGAGGGAGGAAGAGGAGAGGAGGAAGTGTGAGGGAGAGATAGAGGAGAGAGATGGGAGATAAACCAGAGAGAGTGAGGAAGAGGAGAGGAGGAAGTGTGAGGGAGAGATAGAGGAGAGTGATGGGAGATAAACCAGAGAGAGTGAGGAAGAGGAGAGGAGGAAGTGTGAGGGAGAGATAGAGGAGAGAGATGGGAGATAAACCAGAGAGAGTGAGGAAGAGGAGAGGAGGAAGAGTGAGGGAGAGATAGAGGAGAGAGATGGGAGATAAACCAGAGAGAGGGAGGGGCTCGTTGACCGTTCTGATTAGACTACAAATATTGTCCTTAGTGCTTCTTTGACAGGAAAAAAAAGAGAGAGAGGGAGGAAGAGAGAGGCAGGGAGAGGAGGAAGAGAGATGGAGGGGAGGAAGAGAGTGAGGGAGAGGAGGAGAGAGGAAGAGAGGTTGTCTTTCTGCTGACTCACTGCCTTGGTAAAAATAACACATAGAAGGGCTGAGCAGGTTGAAAGAGGATAGAGAACAGAGGGATATGGAGGGAGGGTGTTAACTTGAACAATATGCCTAACAAGCATCTAGGGGACTTCCTGTTGCGTCCACGATAAGATACAATACCGTATTTCTCTAAGAACATGACTTAAAACAATGCACTCTATACATTACCCTTCATTATCTAGAATGATCTGCAAGTCATGTTGAAATCAGTTTCATTCAAAGCTAATGTTGATAAAAATGCTCTGTTTGCTACAGGAAACAGAAATATGGATTGAGCAACAGTTCTGCAGCATGCTTACTAAGGTTGCAATATTCCAGTAACATTCCCAAAATGCCCAGGTTTTAGGACAAAAGGTTTTAGGACAAAATATGTGAATCCTCCAACCAGGACTTCTGGAAAACCCGGGAATTATGGGAAATTTCCCTGAATTTCACAACCATATTCAAGTCATATAAATCTTGATAGATTATTATACTGCATTCTCAAAGTCCTTCCCAAGTGTTAGAAAAACAATAGCCTTCAGAAAAAAGGAAATCGATAATGGGCACTGATGCAGCAAATGAACAGAGGCAAGGAGACCTTGAGAACGTCTTTAGAGGAGCTGGATGGGGGGAAAATAGCATTCTGCAAGGATAAACACCACAATATATTATAATGACCTTTTTGATATCAAGAAACGTACACTAAAGTCTGAGTCCATGTCGGCAATATGGATTGGGCAACAGCAGGGTCTCCCAGGGATGAGTTCAACACAGGGTTGTCAGAATCTTGAGTCCATGTCGCTATTTGAGGATGAATCTGGAGACATTTCCTGAATACAACAGTGAGAAAATCTAAGAAAAGTTGGAGCCAGGCTAAGCTCCTAAAATATAGTGTTTAGAGCCCCCCCCCCTGTTATCCACTGAAGTGGGATACACGGGAGAGAGAAAGAGAGGAGAAAGACAGACAGAGAGAGAAAGGAGAAAGACAGACAGACCGACAGAGAGAGAGAGAAAGGAGAAAGACAGAGAGAGAGAGAAGAGAGAGAGAAAGGAGAAAGACAGAGAGAGAGAGAAGAGAGAGAGAGAAGAGAGAGAGAAGAGATAGAGAGAGAGAGAGAAGAGCGAGAGAGAGAGAGAGAAAGAGAGGAGAGAGAGAAAGAAAGAGAGGAGAGAGAGAAAGAAAGAAAGAGAGGAGAGAGAGAGACAGAGACAGACAGTACATCTCAAATGACCACCTATTCATTATGAAGTGCACTACTTTAGACCAGATCTCTATAGGCCCTGGTTAAAGTAGTGCATTAGATAGAGGATAGGGTGCCATTTTGGAAAGTGGTGGCAAACTAGGTCACAGTTTCTCCTCAAATACAGCTGATAAGAGAAATATACCAATGTTGGGAGGTCAGACAGATGTACACAGAGAGACCAGGGGGAAACAAACAGTAGTGCATTGAAACTAGGGCAGTCAGGCAGTCACTCAGTGTCAAACAGCTACAGCCTCTGAAGCGCCAACACACACACGTCCCTGAGACGGTCAGAGTGCAGCGCCAACACAGAGCTGATCAAGAGTTTAACTCACAAACAACCTGATTGTTTGTAATGCATGATTTGCCTCGGTGTACTTTTTTATACTCCCCCCCCCCCCCCCCCCCCTCCATATCCTCCAAACTCTGAACCTTTTCGTCTGGATCTTCACAACTAGCTAGCCGCCTACTCCTGGCTAGCGTTTCCATCCCGGAGCAAGCACCAATTAGCCTGAAGCTAGCCCGGGTAGGGCTCCTGTGCTACCACCGGAGCCCACTCCTGGGCTACAATATCCGGGACCCCTTCTACTGCCGGTACGGGGCACGGAAACCCACCGATCCTCTACGACTTGAATAACGACATAATTTGCCCGAGGATTCCAACAGGCCCCTCAGGCGTGACGTCCGCTGAAGGCCCATTCTGCTAACCGCGGCCTGCTAGCTACCTAGAGCTACTTGGAACACTACTAATCCACGACTGGTCTATCGACGTCACCGCACGGAGAGGCAAAAACAGACTCACCTCCATCGCGACATCCCCCAAAGGCGCTTCTGCTAATTTGCTAGTCCCGGTCTGCTAACTGCTAGCCTGCTTGCCCCGGTCTGCTAACTGCTTGCTTGCTAACCTGGTCTGCTAACTGCAAGCCACCTGTTTTGCTAACTGCTAGCTTGCTTGCCCCGGTCTGCTAACTGCTAGCTTGCTTGCCCCGGTCTGCTAACTGCTTGCTTGCTTGCCCTGGGCTGCTAACTGTTTGCTTGCTTGCCCCGGTCTGCTAACTGCTAGCTTGCTAGCCCCAGTCTGCTAACTGCTAGCTTGTTTAGCCCCGGCCTACTAACTGCTAGCTAACTGCTAGCTTGTTAGCACCGGCCTGCTAACTGTCTGAATCGCCGTGTCCCCAGCCAGCCCAACCACTCTCTGGACCCATATGTTCACTTGGCTACGCATGCCTCTCTCTAATATCAATATGCCTCGTCCATTACTGTCCTGGTTAGTGATTACTGTCTTACTTCACTGCTAGCGGAACCCCTCGCCAACAGCCAATAAAATTGCAGGGAGCCAAATACAAATCAACAGAAATCTCAGATCTAATTTCTCAAACATACAAGTATTAGGCATAATTTTAAAGATGAAATTCTTGTTAATCCAGCCACAGTGTCTGATTTCAAAAATGCTTTACGCCGAAAGCTCCACAAACAGATTATGTTAGGTCACCACCAAGTCACAGATAAACCCAGCCATTTTTCCCGCCAAAGAGAGGAGTCACAAAAAGCACAAAGAGATAAAATTAATCACTAACCTTTGATGAACTTCATCAGATGCCACTCATAGATTCAGTAGTTCCAAAACATGCAGTGATATTGCAGAGAGCCACATGAATTCACAGAAATACTCATAATAAATGTCGATGAAAATACAGCTATTATACATGAAACTTTAGATACACTTCTCCTTAATTCAACCGCTGTGTCAGATTTCAAAAAAACTTTACGGAAAAGCATTATCTGAGAACGGCGCTCAGAGCCCAAACCAGCCAGAGAAATATCCGCCATGTTGGGTAGTCAACATTATTCATATATAAATATTCATTTACCTTTGATGATCTTCATCAGAATGCACTCCCAGGAATCGCAGTTCCACAATAAATGCTTGTTTTGTTCGATAATGTCCATCATTTATGTCCATTTATGTCCAATAGCTTCTTTTGTTAGGGCGTTTGATAAAAAAGCGCGATCTGGTCCATTCGGACGAAACATTCAAAAAGTTATATTACAGGTCGAAGAAACTTGTCAAACTAAGTATAGAATCAATCTTTAGGATGTTTTTATCATAAAAGTTCAATACTGTTCCAACCGGAGAATTCCAATGTCTGTAGAATAGCACTGGAACGAGAGCAACCTCTCAAGTGAAAGCGCGTGACTGAGAACAAGGCTGTAGGCAGACCCCTTAGTAAAACATCTCCCATCCGGCCCCCCTTCACATGAGCAGCCTGAAACCACGTTCTAAAGACGGTTGACATCTAGTGGAAGCCTTAGGAAATGAAGAATAACCCATATCCCACTGTGTATTCGATAGGGGTAAGTTCAAAAACTACAAACCTCAGATTTACCACTTCCTGTTTGGATTTTTTCTCAGGTTTTTGCCTGCCATATGAGTTCTGTTATACTCACAGACATCATTCAAACAGTTTTAGAAACTTCAGAGTTTTTTTCCATCCAATAATAATAATATGCATATATTAGCATCTGGGACTGAGTAGGAGGCAGTTCACTCTGGGCATGCTATTCATCCAAAAGTGAAAAAAATACTGCCCCCTATCCCAAACAAGTTAAACATCTCTAGAGACTATATCTCTCTCATCAGTAATCAATGCCTAGGTTTACCGCCAATGTACTCACATCCTACCTTACATCCTACCTTGTCTGTACACTATGCCTTGAATCTATGCTATCGTGCCCAGAAACCTGCTCCTTTTACTCTCTGTTTCGAACGTGCTAGAAGGCCAGTTCGCATAGCCTTTAGCCGTACCCTTATCCTACTTCTCCTCTGGAGACCCGGATATTTTAGCCGTGTCTGAATCCTGGCTTAGGAAGACCACCAAAAACCCTGAAATCTCCATCCCTAACTATAACATTTTCCGCAAAGATAGAACTGCCAAAGGGGGCGGTGTTGCAATCTACTGCAAAGATAGCCTGCAGAGTTCTGTATTACTATCCAAGTCTGTACCCAAACAATTCGAGCTTCTACTTCTAAAAATTCACCTTTCCAGAAACAAGTCTCTCACTGTTGCCACTTGCTATAGACCACCTTCTGTCCCCAGCTGTACCCTCGACACCATATGTGAATTGATTGCCCCCTAACTATCTTCTGAGCTCGTGATACTAGGTGACCTAAACTGGGACATGCTTAACACCCCGGCCATCCTACAATCTAAGCTTGATGCCCTAAATCTCACACAAATTAGCAATGAACCTACCAGGTACAACCCCAAATCCGTAAACACGGGCACCCTCATAGATATCATCCTAACTAACTCGCCCTCCAAATACACCTCTGCTGTTTTCAATCAAGATCTCAGCCTCATTGCCTGCATCCGTAATGGGTCTGCGACCAAACGACCACCCCTCATCACTGTCAAACGCTCCCTAAAACACTTCAGCGAGCAGGCCTTTCTAATCGACCTGGCCCGGGTATCCTGAAATGACATTGACCTCATCCCGTCAGTAGATGATGCCTGGTTATTCTTTAAAAGTGCCTTCCTCACCATCTTAAATAAACATTCCCCATTCAAAAAATGTAGAACTAGGAATAGATATAGTCCTTGGTTCACTCCAGATCCGTCTGCCCTTGACCAGCACAAAAACATCCTGTGGCGTTCTGCATTACCATTGAATAGCCCCTGTGATATGCAACTTTTCAGGGAACAAATATACACAGGCAGTTTGAAAAAGCTAGCCTTAGCTTTCCTAAACAGAAATTTGCATCCTTTAGTACAAACTCAAAAAAGTTCTGTGACACTGTAAAGTCCATGGAGAATAAGAGCACCTCCTCCCAGCTGCCCACTGCTCTGAGGATAGGAAACACTGTCACCACCGATAAATTCACTATAAGTGAGAATATCAATAAGCATTTCCCTACGGCTGGCCATGCTTTCCACCTGGCTACCCCTACCCCGGTCAACTGCCCGGCACCCTCCACAGCAACCTGCCAAAGCCCCCACCATTTCTCCTTCACCCAAATCCAGATAGCTGATGTTCTGAAAGAGCTGCAAAATCTGGACCCCTACAAATCAGCCGGGCTAGACAATCTGGACCCTCTCTTTCTAAAATGATCTGCCAAAATTGTTGCAACCCCTATATATAGACCCAAACTGCTACAGACCTATATCTATCCTACCCTGTCTTTCTAAGGTCTTCGAAAGCCAAGTTAACAAAACAGATGACCGACCATTTCGAATCCCACCGTACCTTCTCCGCTATGCAATCTGGTTTCAGAGCTGGTCATGGGTGCACCTCAGCCACGCTCAAAGTCCTAAACGACATCATAACCGCCATCGATAAGAGACATTACTGTGCAGCCGTATTCATCGATCTGGCCAAGGCTTTCGACTCTGTCAATCACCACATTCTAATTGGCAGACTCGACAGCCTTGGATTCTCAAATGATTACCTCGCCTGGTTTAGCAACTACTTCTTTGATAGAGTTCAGTGTGTCAAATCGAAGGGCCTGTTGTCTGGACCTCTGACCTCTGTGTTAACTAACCTCCAGACGAGAATCAATGCCATACAACTCTCCTTCCGTGGCCTCCAACTGCTCTTAAATGCAAGTAAAACTAAATGCATGCTATTCAATCGATCACTGCCCGCACGTCCAGCATCACTACTCTGGACAGCTCTGACTTAGAATACGTGGACAACTACAAATACCTAGGTGTCTGGTTAGACTGTAAACTCTCCTTCCAGACTCACATTAACTTCTCTAGGGTAGGGGGCAGCATTTTCACGTTTGGATGAAAAGCATACCCAAATTCAACTGCCAGCTACTCATCCCCAGAAGATAAGATATGCATATTGTTAGTAGATTGATAGTTTTAGAAACTTCAGAGTGACTTCTGTTTGAATCATGTCTGTCAGTATAACAGAACTTATTTAGCAGGCGAAACCTCGAGGACAAACCATTCAGATTTTTTTTTTTTTGAGGTCACTCTCTTTTCAATGAGTTTTCATTGGGAAACCTACTTGCAGTTCCTACGGCTTCCACTGGATGTCAACAGTCTTGAGAAATTGGTTGAGGTTATTCCTTTGTGTAATGAAGAAGTATGGCCATCTTGAAGTCGAGTCACTCGAGGTGTCCTGTTAGATAGAAGCGCGTGAGCAGAAAGCTGGCTTTAGTTGGTTTTAATCCTGTATTGAACACAGATCATCCCGTCTTCAATTTTATCGATTATTAACGTTAAAAAATGCCTAAAGTTGTATTACAAAAGTAGTTTGAATTTTTTTGGCAAAGTTTACAGGTAGCCTTTGAGATATTTTGTAGTCACGTTTGAGCAATTTAGAAGCTGTGTTTTTCTGGATCAAACGCGCCAAATAAAATGGACATTTTGGATATATATCGACGGAATTAATCGAACAAAAGGACCATTTGTGATGTTTATGGGACATATTGGAGTGCCAACAACAGAAGCTCGTCAAAGGTAAGGCATGAATTATATTTTTATTTCTGCGTTTTGTGTCGCGCCTGCAGGGTTGAAATATGCTTATCTCTCTTTGTTTACAATGGTGCTATCCTCAGATAATAGCATCGTATGCTTTCGCCAAAAAAGCCTATTTGAATTCTGACATGTTGGCTGGATTCACAACCAGTGTAGCTTTAATTTAGTATCTTTCATGTGTGATTTAATGAAAGTTTGATTTTATAGTAATTTTCATAGTAATTCCTTTGAATTTGACGCTCTGTATTTTCTCAGGCTTTTTGCCAAGTGAGACAGTAGCGTCCCGCCTAAACTCATATTTTTGGATATAAATATGAACTTTACCGAACAAAACATACATGTATTGTGTAACATGAAGTCCTATGAGTGTCATCTGATGAAGATCAAAGGTTAGTGATTCATTTTATCTCTATTTCTGCTTTTTGTTACTGCTCTCTTTGGCTGGAAAAATGGCTGTCTTTTTCTGTGCTCATACCTAACATAATTGTTTGGTGTGCTTTCGTCGTAAAACCTTTTTGAAATCGGACACTTGCTGGATTTACAACAAGTGTATCTTTAAAATGGTGTAAAATACCTGTATGTTTGAGGAATTAAAATTATGGGATTTCTGTTGTTTTGAATTTTGCGCCCTGCAGTTTCACTGGCTGTTGACGAGGTGGGACGCTACCGTCCCACATACCCTAGAGAAGTTAAGCATCTCCAATCCAAAATTAAATCTAGAATCGGCTTCCTATATCGCAACAAAGCATCCTCCACTCATGTTGCCTAACATACCCTCGTAAAACTGACCATCCTACCGATCCTCGACTTCAGCGATGTCATCTGTAAAATAGCCTCCAACACTCTACTCAACAAATTGCTTTGTCACCAAAGCCCCATACACTACCCACCACTGCGACCTGTAAGCTCTCGTTGGTTGGCCCTTGCTTCATACTCGTCGCCAAACCCACTGGCTACAGGTTATCTACAAGTCTCTGCTAGGTAAAGCACCGCCTTATCTCAGCTCACTGGTCACCATAGCAGCACCCACTCGTAGCACGCGCTCCAGCAGGTATATCTCACTGGTCACCCCCAAAGCCAATTCCTCCTTTGGTCGCCTTTCCTTCCAGTTCTCTGCTGCCAATGACTGGAACGAACTGCAAAAATCACTGAAGCTGGAGAATCACATCTCCCTCACTAGCTTTAAGCACCAGCTATCAGAGCAGCTCATAGATCACTGCACCTGTACATAGGCTGTTTACAGATGGGCTATCTACCTCATCCCCATAATGTATTTATTTATCTTGCTCCTTTGCACCCCAGTATCTCAATGCACATTCATCTTCTGCACATCTACCATTCCAGTGTTTAATTGCTATATTGTAATTACTTCGCCACAATGGCCTATTTATTGCCTTAACTCCCTTATCTTACCTCATTTGCACTCACTGTATATATACTTTTTGTTTTCTTTTTTTCTACTGTATTATTGACTGTATGTTTTGTTTATTCCATGTGTAACTCTGTGTTGTTGTATGTGTCGAATTGCTATGCTTTATCTTGGCCAGGTCGCAGATGCAAATGAGAACTTGTTCTCAACTAGCCTACCTGCTTAAATAAAGGTGAAATAAAATAAATAAAAAGTTGAACACCCTGTACATAAGAATCAAATCAAATTTTATCGGTCTCTCACACACACACACAGACACACACACACACTTAGCAGATGTTATTGTGGGTGTAGCAAAATGCTAGTGTTCCTAGCTCCAACATGAGAATCAATCAAATAGATTTAAATCTTTTTTGACATGAGCAGTTGTCACTAAGTGCTTTACAGTTCCCTGACTAAGACAAGTCCAGACACTTTTAGCAGTGCAGAGAGAGAGATAGAGAAACAAAGCGAGTGATTGACTGAGGATAGATTAGAGCTGGGCTCTTGGCTTGCTGTCTTGCTCTTGGCTTGCTGTCTTGCTCTTGGCTTGCTGTCTTGCTCTTGGCTTGCTGTCTTGCTCTTGGCTTGCTGTCTTGCTCTTGGCTTGCTCTTGGCTTGCACTTGGCTTGCTGTCGGCTTGCACTTGGCTTGCTGTCGGCTTGCTCTTGGCTTGCTGTCTTGCTCTTGGCTTGCTGTCTTGCTCTTGGCTTGCTGTCTTGCTCTTGGCTTGCTGGCTTGCACTTGGCTTGCTGTCTTGCTCTTGGCTTGCACTTGGCTTGCTGTCTTGCTCTTGGCTTGCTGTCTTGCTCTTGGCCTGCTGTCTTGCTCTTGGCTTGCTGTCTTGCTCTTGGCTTGCTGTCTTGCTCTTGGCTTGCTGTCTTGCTCTTGGCTTGCTGTCTTGCTCTTGGCTTGCTGTCTTGCTCTTGGCTTGCTGTCTTGCTCTTGGCTTGCTGTCTTGCTCTTGGCTTGCTGCCTACACAACCAGAACTGGCTGGACTATGTTGACCTTTATCTTGGGCAGTATTTCAATGGTCACTTAAAGGCTTTAGGAACTCCCCTCTGGAGCTGACAAACATGTTGTTTTCTTTCAAATAACATTTCTTCCTGTTAAAAAGTCACCTACTGACTCAGCATTAAATCCTTTTAAAAAAAAAAGTTCAATATGCAAAAATCGCACCGCCATTTCCTGGTTGCTAAAATTCTAAATCCTTCGCCTAATTTAAGTTTGTGTGACAAATCAAGACGTCATTGTGTAGAGAATCATTGTACCATCTAAACCGCTGTGAAATATAATTTCCATAAGCAAAAACATTGTATTTTCAGCTGTTTGAATCTGGTGTACAACAGAAAGTAAAAAACAGAAACAAAACTTAATGAGAAATATAAATAGTGCACATAGAACTGATCGACTACTTCTTAGACATGCTTAAATGAGAATGACAGATCTAGAAATAACATTTCTATGTTTATTTGGTTGTCACCCAAAAAGTTACATATGGCAGCATTAAGTCAGTGTTTGTTTTGCTCGTCTCTGAAAAAAACAGAAACAACTTTGAAATTCTTGCATTTAAAAAAACATTTGGGTATAATTTTTAATTGAAATGTATTTGTAATTTTTTATGTCTTGTTTTTTTTGTTGTTAATTATGTATGTTTAGGAATTTTTTGCAGACCCCAACTGAATAGTAGCCTACACACCCAGATAGTGGTTTTGTTTGGGAGATCCATCTATGAACTGAGCGGGCCTGTATCCCCCACCCACACAGCCCCTGTTGCCCATTCACACAGTGGCCCAGTACTGCACCAATGTGACCCAGTTTCTATTCACTCACTGGCCCCTTTGTTCTGCTGTAAACACTCCAATAAAGCTCCAACAGAGCCAGCCGGGTGGCATGGCAACACAAGCCCCAGCAGCCAGGCCTGCCCTAGTGGCACCCTAATCCTTTTATAGTGCACTACTTTTGACCAGGGCCCATAGTAGTGCACTTTGTAGGACACAGGGTGCCATTTGGGACACAGGACATCTAATAGAGCCGGGTGGCATGGGAACAAAGGCCATACCAGCCACTAAGGTACGCGTACCCATTAAGCCCATTACCATCTTTGGATTCAAATAATAATACAAATAAATACAAAATGTTCTGCTGTTTAATGTTTCAATCAATTCATGTGGTTGCTATATCCATAAAAGTGTATATTCTAAGCCAATCAGACGTTTTATTATTAAATGATTGACAGTTGTGTGTAAGTTCCTACTAGTGGTCAATTTCAAAGCTGAAAAAAAAACTGTTGGCTGTTCAGGCGACCCTCGGATAAACACATTTAAAAACTATTTTGTATACCTTCTAAAATAAGTGATCATACTTCATGTAAAATGAAGAGATTGATGTGCTGATGAATGCCAATGACAGCATATTTCAATGGCATTCATTACCATTAAAAA
Source organism: Salvelinus namaycush (assembly GCF_016432855.1). Lineage (NCBI taxonomy): Eukaryota > Metazoa > Chordata > Actinopteri > Salmoniformes > Salmonidae > Salvelinus > Salvelinus namaycush. The sequence continues at coordinate 40,412,540 of NC_052317.1, forward strand.
TATTTTTTTCATGCTAGCAGTTGAGGCTGCATGTCTCAGTCACACAGTAGCAAACATAACCTGGTGAACTACAACAATACAACAAGATAAAAGATTTCAGGCATTTGCAGCTTACATTTTTAAATGCATTTTGTCTTATTTTACTGTTAAATGAGCCTTGTATTGTTATACATAGATGTCATTTTTGTAAAATTTGACATTTATCTCAGCTGGGCTTAAAAGGTGCATTATGCAAAAACATTTTTTATTTTATTTTATTTTTAATCGCTCCTCCATTTTCTGGTTGCTAAAACTGTAATAGTTCTCCTAATTTCAGTTTACGTGACAAAAACAAGCAATGTACTGTATAGTGTAGAGAATCAGTGTACCATCTAAACTGCTGTGAAATATCTGTTCAGTAACTACATTTAAAAAAAAAAATATTCTGGTGTTTGAAGCTGCTGTACAAAACCGAAAGACAACACAAAAACAAAACTTAAGAACGGGAAGCATAGTAATAGCACCCTTAGAACAGATATACTGCTTCTTAGACTTGCTTTCAATGAAAATAACAGATCCATAACTCATATTTCTATGTGAATTTGGTCAGGTCACCCAAAGGTAAATATTGCAGCTTGAAAGGGGTACAGTAGCACACTCCCGCTACACAGAATGTAAATGACAATAAATAAATATTACTCAATATGATCAATACTAACTTTGCATAATATTGTATATTTATACCCCAAACCATTCGTTTCTAAATATTTTACGAGTAGAGTTTTCTATTCTGTCTTTTTCACCATAAATCACCATTGTTAGGGCTCCCGAATGGCACAGCGGTCTAAGACACTGCATCTCAGTGCAAGAGGCGTCACTACAGTCCCTGGATCGAATCAAGGCTGTATCACATCCGGCCTTAAATGGGAGTCCTATAGGGCGGCACACAATTGGCCCAGCGTCGCCCGGGTTTGGCCGGGGCAAGCCGTCATTGTAAATAAGAATTTGTTCTTAACCTTTATTTAACTAGGCAAGTGTGATGCAGAGAGAGAAGAAGAAGATCAGGGTTGAGGAATATCAGGGATAGAATACCTACAAGTGATGGACAAAAAATACAAACAAATGAGGGACAAGAAGATGGCTTCTTATCCACATGTAACGGATGTGAAATGGCTAGCTAGTTAGCGGTGGTGTGCGCTAATAGCCTTTCAATCAGTTACGTCACTTGCTCTGAGACCTTGAAGTAGTGGTTCCCCTTACTCTGCAAGGGCCGCGGCTTTTGTGGAGCGATGGGTAACGATGCTTCGTGGGTGACTGTTGTTGATGTGTGCAGAGGGTCCCTGGTTCACGCCCGGGTTGGGGCGAGGGGACGGACTAAAGTTAAACTGTTACACACAGAGGGACAGTGAGGGTGAAGGGTTACATGGCTTCTTATCCACAGAGGGACAGTGAGGGTGCAGGGTTACATGGCTTCTTATCCACAGAGGGACAGTGAGGGTGCAGGGTTACATGGCTTCTTATCCACAGAGGGACAGTGAGGGTGCAGGGTTACATGACTTCTTATCCACAGAGGGACAGTGAGGGTGCAGGGTTACATGGCTTCTTATCCACAGAGGGACAGTGAGGGTGAAGGGTTACATGACTTCTTATCCACAGAGGGACAGTGAGGGTGCAGGGTTACATGGCTTCTTATCCACAGAGGGACAGTGAGGGTGCAGGGTTACATGACTTCTTATCCACAGAGGGACAGTGAGGGTGAAGGGTTGTGATGCTTCTTATCCTGGTACTATGAACCCCCTGGTACTATGAACCCCCTGGTACTATGAACCCCTGGTACTATGAACCCCTGGTAATATGAAACCCCTGGTAATATGAACCCCTGGTAATATGAACCCCTGGTACTATGAAACCCCTGGTACTATGAAACCCCTGGTACTATGAAACCCCTGGTAATATGAAACCCCTGGTAATATGAAACCCCTGGTAATATGAAACCCCTGGTAATATGAACCCCTGGTACTATGAACCCCCTGGTACTATGAACCCCCTGGTACTATGAACCCCCTGGTACTATGAACCCCCTGGTACTATGAAACCCCTGGTACTATGAAACCCCTGGTAATATGAACCCCTGGTACTATGAAACCCCTGGTACTATGAAACCCCTGGTACTATGAAACCCCTGGTACTATGAAACCCCTGGTACTATGAAACCCCTGGTACTATGAAACCCCTGGTACTATGAAACCCCTGGTACTATGAAACCCCTGGTACTATGAACCCCCTGGTACTATGAACCCCTGGTAATATGAACCCCTGGTACTATGAAACCCCTGGTAATATGAAACCCCTGGTAATATGAAACCCCTGGTAATATGAAACCCCTGGTACTATGAACCCCTGGTAATATGAAACCCCTGGTACTATGAACCCCTGGTAATATGAAACCCCTGGTAATATGAAACCCCTGGTAATATGAAACCCCTGGTAATATGAAACCCCTGGTACTATGAAACCCCTGGTACTATGAACCCCTGGTACTATGAAACCCCTGGTAATATGAACCCCTGGTACTATGAAACCCCTGGTACTATGAAACCCCTGGTAATATGAAACCCCTGGTAATATGAAACCCCTGGTAATATGAAACCCCTGGTACTATGAAACCCCTGGTAATATGAACCCCTGGTAATATGAACCCCTGGTACTATGAACCCCTGGTACTATGAACCCCTGGTACTATGAAACCCCTGGTAATATGAAACCCCTGGTAATATGAAACCCCTGGTACTATGAAACCCCTGGTACTATGAACCCCTGGTACTATGAACCCCTGGTAATATGAACCCCTGGTAATATGAACCCCTGGTACTATGAACCAAGCTCAATTGTATTTATTTGATTTCAGAGTTTTCTCGCGACCCCATTTTCAAATCAGGCGACCCCTAGTTTGGGAAACGATGCACTACACCCAGGCCCTAATCATTCAGCCACTACACCCAGGCCCTAATCATTCAGCCACTACACCCAGGCCCTAATCAGTCAGCCACTACACCCAGGCCCTAATCGGCCAGCCACTACACCCAGGCCCTAATCAGTCATCCACTACACCCAGGCCCTAATCAGTCATCCACTACACCCAGGCCCTAATCCGCCAGCCACTACACCCAGGCCCTAATCCGCCAGCCACTACACCCAGGCCCTAATCAGCCAGCCACTACACCCAGGCCCTAATCAGCCAGCCACTACAGAGAACAACAGGGTGTATTCATTAGTACCATAGTAAAATAATTCAGTTCAGGTAGTACCTCATACTGTGCTACCTAAAAGAAAGAACACTTGCAGTAGGCTCAGATGACTTTCCCATCACCACCACTGCACACGGACAGCAGGAAAACATGTCAAAATATTCACCGACAGGAGCAAAAGACCTAAACATCACCAGCTTTTGTCATTCAACAAGAATTACCTGAGAGAGATGGAGAGACCTTAACAGAGAGAGAGAGAGATGGAGAGACCTTAACAGAGAGAGAGAGAGATGGAGAGACCTTAACAGAGAGAGAGAGAGATGGAGAGACCTTAACAGAGAGAGAGAGAGATGGAGAGACCTTAACAGAGAGAGAGAGAGATGGAGAGACCTTAACAGAGAGAGAGAGAGATGGAGAGACCTTAACAGAGAGAGAGAGAGATGGAGACCTTAACAGAGAGAGAGAGAGAGATGGAGAGACCTTAACAGAGAGAGAGAGAGAGATGGAGAGACCTTAACAGAGAGAGAGAGAGAGATGGAGAGACCTTAACAGAGAGAGAGAGAGAGATGGAGAGACCTTAACAGAGAGAGAGAGAGAGATGGAGAGACCTTAACAGAGAGAGAGAGAGAGATGGAGAGACCTTAACAGAGAGAGAGAGAGAGATGGAGAGACCTTAACAGAGAGAGAGAGAGAGATGGAGAGACCTTAACAGAGAGAGAGAGAGAGATGGAGAGACCTTAACAGAGAGAGAGAGAGAGATGGAGAGACCTTAACAGAGAGAGAGAGAGAGATGGAGAGACCTTAACAGAGAGAGAGAGAGAGATGGAGAGACCTTAACAGAGAGAGAGAGAGAGAGATGGAGAGACCTTAACAGAGAGAGAGAGAGAGATGGAGAGACCTTAACAGAGAGAGAGAGAGAGATGGAGAGACCTTAACAGAGAGAGAGAGAGAGATGGAGAGACCTTAACAGAGAGAGAGAGAGAGATGGAGAGACCTTAACAGAGAGAGAGAGAGAGATGGAGAGACCTTAACAGAGAGAGAGAGACTACAGAGAGAGAGAGAGAGAGAGACCTTAACAGAGAGAGAGAGAGACCTTAACAGAGAGAGAGAGAGAGAGAGAGAGAGACCTTAACAGAGAGAGAGAGAGACCTTAACAGAGAGAGAGAGAGAGAGAGAGAGAGAGAGAGAGAGAGAGAGAGAGAGAGAGAGAGAGAGAGATGGAGAGACCTTAACAGAGAGAGAGAGAGAGAGATGGAGAGACCTTAACAGAGAGAGAGAGAGAGAGATGGAGAGACCTTAACAGAGAGAGAGAGATGGAGAGACCTTAACAGAGAGAGAGAGAGAGAGATGGAGAGACCTTAACAGAGAGAGAGAGAGAGAGATGGAGAGACCTTAGAGAGAGAGAGAGAGAGAGATGGAGAGACCTTAACAGAGAGAGAGAGAGAGAGAGAGAGAGATGGAGAGACCTTAACAGAGAGAGAGAGAGAGAGAGAGAGAGAGAGATGGAGAGACCTTAACAGAGAGAGAGAGAGAGAGAGAGAGATGGAGAGACCTTAACAGAGAGAGAGAGAGAGAGAGAGAGAGATGGAGAGACCTTAACAGAGAGAGAGAGAGAGATGGAGAGACCTTAACAGAGAGAGAGAGATGGAGAGACCTTAACAGAGAGAGAGAGATGGAGAGACCTTAACAGAGAGAGAGAGAGAGAGAGAGATGGAGAGACCTTAACAGAGAGAGAGAGAGAGATGGAGAGACCTTAACAGAGAGAGAGAGAGAGAGATGGAGAGACCTTAACAGAGAGAGAGAGAGAGATGGAGAGACCTTAACAGAGAGAGAGAGAGAGATGGAGAGACCTTAACAGAGAGAGAGAGAGAGAGATGGAGAGACCTTAACAGAGAGAGAGAGAGAGATGGAGAGACCTTAACAGAGAGAGAGATGGAGAGACCTTAACAGAGAGAGAGAGATGGAGAGACCTTAACTGAGAGAGAGATGGAGAGATCGATGGAGAGAGAGATGGAGAGATCGATGGAGAGACCTTAACTGAGAGAGAGGTGGAGAGACCTTAACTGGGAGAGATGGAGAGACCTTAACTGAGAGAGAGATGGAGAGACCTTAACTGAGAGAGAGATGGAGAGACCTTAACTGAGAGAGAGATGGAGAGACCTTAACTGAGAGAGAGATGGAGAGACCTTAACTGAGAGAGAGAGATGGAGAGATCGATGGAGAGAGAGATGGAGAGATCGATGGAGAGACCTTAACTGAGAGAGAGATGGAGAGACCTTAACTGAGAGAGAGATGGAGAGACCTTAACTGAGAGAGAGATGGAGAGACCTTAACTGAGAGAGAGATGGAGAGACCTTAACTGAGAGAGAGATGGAGAGACCTTAACTGAGAGAGAGAGATGGAGAGACCTTAACTGAGAGAGAGAGATGGAGAGATCGATGGAGAGAGAGATGGAGAGATCGATGGAGAGACCTTAACTGAGAGAGAGGTGGAGAGACCTTAACTGGGAGAGATGGAGAGACCTTAACTGAGAGAGAGATGGAGAGACCTTAACTGAGAGAGAGATGGAGAGACCTTAACTGAGAGAGAGATGGAGAGACCTTAACTGAGAGAGAGATGGAGAGACCTTAACTGAGAGAGAGATGGAGAGACCTTAACTGAGAGAGAGATGGAGAGACCTTAACTGAGAGAGAGATGGAGAGACCTTAACTGAGAGAGAGATGGAGAGACCTTAACTGAGAGAGAGATGGAGAGACCTTAACTGAGAGAGAGATGGAGAGACCTTAACTGAGAGAGAGGTGGAGAGACCTTAACTGAGAGAGAGGTGGAGAGACCTTAACTGAGAGAAAGGTGGAGAGACCTTAACTGAGAGAGAGGTGGAGAGACCTTAACTGAGAGAGAGGTGGAGAGACCTTAACTGAGAGAGAGGTGGAGAGACCTTAACTGAGAGAGAGGTGGAGAGACCTTAACTGAGAGAGAGGTGGAGAGACCTTAACTGAGAGAGAGGTGGAGAGACCTTAACTGAGAGAGAGGTGGAGAGACCTTAACTGAGAGAGAGGTGGAGAGACCTTAACTGAGAGAGAGGTGGAGAGACCTTAACTGAGAGAGAGGTGGAGAGACCTTAACTGAGAGAGAGGTGGAGAGACCTTAACTGAGAGAGAGGTGGAGAGACCTTAACTGAGAGAGAGGTGGAGAGACCTTAACTGAGAGAGAGGTGGAGAGACGAGACCTTAACTGAGAGAGAGGTGGAGAGACCTTAACTGAGAGAGAGGTGGAGAGACCTTAACTGAGAGAGAGATGGAGAGACCTTAACTGAGAGAGAGATGGAGAGACCTTAACTGAGAGAGAGATGGAGAGACCTTAACTGAGAGAGAGATGGAGAGACCTTAACTGAGAGAGAGATGGAGACCTTAACAGAGAGAGAGATGGAGAGACCTTAACAGAGAGAGAGATGGAGAGAACTTAACAGAGAGAGAGATGGAGAGACCTTAACAGAGAGAGAGATGGAGAGACCTTAACAGAGAGAGAGATGGAGAGACCTTAACAGAGAGAGAGAGATGGAGAGACCTTAACAGAGAGAGAGAGATGGAGAGACCTTAACAGAGAGAGAGAGATGGAGAGACCTTAACAGAGAGAGAGAGATGGAGAGACCTTAACTGAGAGAGAGATGGAGACCTTAACTGAGAGAGAGATGGAGAGACCTTAACTGAGAGAGATGGAGAGACCTTAACTGAGAGAGAGGTGGAGAGACCTTAACTGAGAGAGAGGTGGAGAGACCTTAACTGAGAGAGAGGTGGAGAGACCTTAACTGAGAGAGAGGTGGAGAGACCTTAACTGAGAGAGAGGTGGAAAGACCTTAACTGAGAGAGAGATGGAGAGACCTTAACTGAGAGAGAGATGGAGAGACCTTAACTGAGAGAGAGATGGAGAGACCTTAACTGAGAGAGAGATGGAGAGATCGATGGAGAGACCTTAACTGAGAGAGAGATGGAGAGATCGATGTTGAGACCTTAACTGAGAGAGAGGTGGAGAGACCTTAACTGAGAGAGATGGAGAGACCTTAACAGAGAGAGAGATGGAGAGACCTTAACAGAGAGAGAGATGGAGAGACCTTACCTGCAAGTGTTCACTTGAACCGCTGCTCAGCTCATCTCCAGACTCTGAGTCGTTGCGTCTCTCCGACCCCTCCGAGTCACAGGGCCCCGGAGGCATGTCCACGTCCAGGGGTGCCCTGCGGAGCTCAGGGGAGGTTGCACGGGCACGGGGCAGCGTGTTACATCCCCGTCCAGGAACGTGAGGGTGGGTGTTTTGGAGGACATCTACCAAGGCCCTGTCGTGGTCGGTGGGGCTGCCAGGGTCTCTACCAGGGTTCTGGTTGGCATCCCTGTGCTGCCTCGGAGGGGTGAGGGCTGCCCCCGACGAGGAAGAGGGAGAGGGTGAGGAGGGAGAGGGCCGACTGAAACTGGTCACATTCAGGCTCTCGTTAGATCTGCCCATGTCCAGGACGATGGGCTTGACCCGCACCGGGTTCCCCCCGCTCCCCCCACGGTGATGCCCCAGGTGCAGGGGCTTGGGAGGCGGCATGAGGGCCTTGCGGACCTCCCTGACGTACTGCGCTGGGACATAGAAGGCCTTGGCCCCCTCCTCCTTCTTGACCTGCCACCAGTCCCCGTTGGTCTTTTTCACCAGCATGTAACACTCTCCCTGGTGGATGGAGACCTGGCGCTCCTTGGACTTGTAATTGTAGTCATACTCCACCTCGATGTACACCTGGCCCGGGGCGATGGGCAGCTCACACCCCCGCCCATCCCGCTCTGCTGCCATCACGGTGAAAACGTTGGCTGGTGCTGGAGCTCACCGTTGCAGGCACACAGGCTGGCTCTGCATGGCCCACCGTACAGCTGGAGAGGAGAGAGAATAGGCCTAGTTAATCATAACATTAGTTTATATACACACTAGGTTTGCAAAATTCCAGTAAAAGATTTCTGGAATCAGGAGAGAATTAGCAAGAAATCCAGAATCCTTCAACTCCAAGATTTCTGTGCTTGCGTAGTTTAGACACTCACAATATAGAACGGAGGGATGGGACGAGGGAGCATAGACTGACTGGTAATCCCCTTCCCCACATCTATGTACACTGTAAACAGTAAGAGTTGTACTCCTAGCCTAGGAAGCAGCCTGGAACAGGTCGATAAGATTACAGGAACACACACAGTCAAGAGAAAAGACTGAAGACGGGGCTGGGTAAACCCATCCACAAGGCTCTCTGGTCGATAAGATTACAGGAACACACACAGTCAAGAGAAAAGACTGAAGACGGGGCTGGGTAAACCCATCCACAAGGCTCTCTGGTGTTATACAGGAAGAGCTGCTCCAAGGCAGAGAGACAGATAACATTAGAGGGAGTGTGACTAATACGACTCACGTGTTCCTCTTTACCCCACTCACACACGGACTTTCAATCTGAGCAAGCAGCTCTGACTGACTGGCCCCAGACCTGCAGCTCTGACTGACTGGCCCCAGACCTGCAGCTCTGACTGACTGGCCCCAGACCTGCAGCTCTGACTGACTGGCCCCAGACCTGCAGCTCTGACTGACTGGCCCCAGACCTGCAACTCTGACTGACTGGCCCCAGACCTGCAGCACAGTGCCATTCGTTGTTCTGATTACTCAACCCACACATACTTCCCTCATGATGCCACACATACCTGAAACTAGGGACATAAAATGAGCTCAGTCATGTGTAGCTTGTTGCACAATCTGACCTTTGATGAGCAGCTTCACCTAAGAGAGACATTCACTAACCTGGAATCCAAAATGAATTGCTCCATTTCACTTTTGAAATTCCCACAACTGGTCCAGAAAAGAAGTTGACAATCAGTACAAGTATTTGAGCTTCTCACAATCCAACCTAAAACCCTGTGCCAGCGCAGTGATAATGTTTAATGTCCTGATGTTATGCCGACGGGCTAAACTGTACTCCAGAAGGGGAAGTTTGTGATTTGCCCCGCCTGAGGCCCTTGCTGATTTGCCCCGCCTGAGGCCCTTGCTGATTTGCCCCGCCTGAGGCCCTTGCTGATTTGCCCCGCCTGAGGCCCTTGCTGGTTTGCCCCGCCTGAGGCCCTTGCTGGTTTGCCGAGCCTCAAAGTTAGGCCATGTTTCATGTACAGTATTTGAATGAACTTTACCCAGGCTAGTTAAGATAGTCATCATCACACAAACATGGTGTCATTGCTCTCAAATTTCCCCCATTTCTGTCCACCAAACCATCCTTTTCAGAAACATTGGTTTTGAGTAGCTGAGTTACTAGGGACTTAAGAAAAGGGTGCCCACAAGAGAACCACAGTGAGCCAAACTGCTTAGAGTATTTATACCCTGTCGCCACTGAGCCAGCCAACACCCAGCTAGAGCCTGGCCTTGTGGCCTTGTGGTTAGTGTCCGCCCTGAGATTGGAAGGTTGGGGGGTTTGATCCCCGGTCGAGTCGTACCAGAGCATGGCGCTTGCAACGCCAAGGATTGTGGGTTTGATTTTCACTTGGACCACCCATACCAAAAATGTCCAGGGGGGTGTACTTGTTCATCAAGCTGCCGCACGCTACAGAAACAGGCTCAGACAAGCCGTACCGAAAAGGGTCCTAAAGCAGAACCCTCATTAACAAAGCAACAAAGTCCACCGCCTGCTCTCTTCATAGGGGTGACTGTGGGATAGGCCAGTCCAGCCTTGAGGTGGCTCAGTGTGCACTGTTTGGATTTATTCTCATCCTTTATTTAACTTGCCTAGTTAAATAAACGTTAAATACAATTTTTTTTAAGCAGAGCGGCGTGAAGATAAAACCCCCAGAATTCATTACCACTGAACACTCAGATGGATCACACATCACACGCTACAGAAGAACAAGAAGCCAGGGAGAGGATCCAAATAAACAACAAGGTGTCTCATGGGTAATTTAAATTCAAACCCAATAACCCACTGTGGTAAACAAACAGACGGTGGTTTTATGAATCACAATTCGCTAGGCCTAGGTTGCACCCTATTTCGTAGTGCACTATATATAGGAAACTAGGTGCCATTTCAGACACAGATAAAATGTGTTCTCAATCAACATCTGTCTACACAGTCTACAATAGGATATTATAGCAGTATCTCTCCAGCCATTCCTAGTTTGTCCCAAATGGCACCCCTTACCCTTTCTAACAAACTACTTTTGACCAGGACCTTTACGGGCTTCAAAAGGAAATAGGTTGCCATTTGGGATGTAGGTAAGTCTGCAGTCCTTCCCAGTAGATCATTACCTTAACACACAGACAGACCGTGAGACTAACTAACTCCCCTGATACCTCAGCCAGAACAGCCATATCACTCTCCCTGGATTACCACAACCACACACTCCATGGCTAATAATCCCACCAAACATCCATGCTTTACCGAATGATAAATCAAAGCTGAGCTGAGCCACTGGCCAGCATATTCATTCTATAGTATTGGACACTGAATAGGGGCCAGATGTGACAACTGTGGATTCATCCTAAATGGCAACCTATTCCCTATTTCAGTGTTCTCCTTTTGACCAGACCTATGTGGGCCCTGGTCAAAAGCAGTGCACTATATAGGGTATGGGTGACATTTAGGATGGAGACTTGGTCTGATTGATTTCCTAGCTGCATCTCCTGACAGACAGTTTCGGCAGGCGAGAATGACAGGAAGATGTAGCCGTTCTCTCTGTCCAGACTAATCCTTATTTTGAGGAGATATGGAGGGCGGCCAAGACAAGACGCCAGTCTCTTCTAGCGACCTAGCTTCCCAGAGGCTTTTCAGGTGTCTCTGACACACTTTTTCGTAGCTGGTTTGGAGAACTTATACAGCAGACTAGGAGAATTAAAGTAGCAGGTTAGGAGACTCAGGTTAAGGTTAGGAAAAGGGTTAGAAAAAATGCTTTCCTAACCTGCTACGAAAATCACTTATCAAAAGTGGCGGGAACAGAGTATGTCCCTAGCAGCATCCCTTAAAAGGACAGTGTGACATTTGGGCAATTAAACCCGTTTTTCTACATACAAATAATATCCATAAATTATTCTGACTGGGTATGTCTCTGCGAGCAGCTTGAAGGAAGTTGAAGGCAGTTTCTGGAGGCATTGCTAACCAGCGTTGGAAGTCTACAGGAACAAGTACCGTGCTGATTGTTCAAATGTCACACTATCACTTTAACACGGCTGGCTTTGATCCGCATCGGTCTGCCTGCAGAGAGCCAAAAGACACAGCATTGACTTTTAAATGCCACTTGTATTCTGTGACAATAAGGGGATGGGATTTACAATGGAGGTGCTTTAGGGCGGGCCCTATGTTCCTCCAGGAACAAAGAGGATTAAGTAAGTATAATGAGGTATGGGGTGGGACTTGGAGGGAGGGGCAGTTTCAATGGTACTGAACACAAACAAGGGTCACAGAGAGAATAGCTAGAGGACAGAAGTCAGGCCAAGTTAGGAATGCTGGGACTCTGTGTGAGAATCCCAAATAGCACCCTATTCCCTATGTAGTGCACTACTTTTGACCAGAGCCCATAGCACCCTATTCCCTATGTAGTGCACTACTTTTGACCAGAGCCCATAGCACCCTATTCCCTATGTAGTGCACTACTTTTGACCAAGGCCCATAGCACCCTATTCCCTATGTAGAGCACTACTTTTGACCAGAGCCCATAGCACCCTATTCCCTATATAGTGCACTACTTTTGACCAGGACCCATAGCACCCTATTCCCTATGTAGTGCACTACTTTTGACCAGTGCCCATAGCACCCTATTCCCTATGTAGTGCACTACTTTAACCCCATTCCTTATGTAGTGCACTACTTTAACCCAGGCCCATTCCTTATGTAGTGCACTACTTTAACCCAGGCCCAGTCCTTATGTAGTGCACTACTTTTGACCAGGACCCACAGCACCCTATTCCTTATGTAGAGCACTACTTTTGACCAGGACCCACAGCACCCTATTCCTTATGTAGAGCACTACTTTTGACCAGGACCCACAGCACCCTATTCCTTATGTAGTGCACTACTTTTGACCAGGACCCACAGCACCCTATTCCTTACGTAGAGCACTACTTTTGACCAGGACCCACAGCACCCTATTCCTTATGTAGAGCACTACTTTTGACCAGGACCCACAGCACCCTATTCCTTACGTAGAGCACTACTTTCGACCAGGACCCACAGCACCCTATTCCTTATGTAGTGCACTACTTTTGACCAGGACCCACAGCACCCTATTCCTTACGTAGAGCACTACTTTTGACCAGGACCCACAGCACCCTATTCCTTACGTAGAGCACTACTTTTGACCAGGACCCACAGCACCCTATTCCTTACGTAGAGCACTACTTTCGACCAGGACCCACAGCACCCTATTCCTTACGTAGAGCACTACTTTTGACCAGGACCCATAGCACCCTATTCCCTATGTAGTGCACTACTTTTGACCAGTGCCCATAGCACCCTATTCCCTATGTAGTGCACTACTTTAACCCCATTCCTTATGTAGTGCACTACTTTAACCCAGGCCCATTCCTTATGTAGTGCACTACTTTAACCCAGGCCCATTCCTTATGTAGTGCACTACTTTTGACCAGGACCCACAGCACCCTATTCCTTATGTAGAGCACTACTTTTGACCAGGACCCACAGCACCCTATTCCTTATGTAGTGCACTACTTTTGACCAGGACCCACAGCACCCTATTCCTTACGTAGAGCACTACTTTTGACCAGGACCCACAGCACCCTATTCCTTATGTAGTGCACTACTTTTGACCAGGACCCACAGCACCCTATTCCTTACGTAGAGCACTACTTTTGACCAGGACCCACAGCACCCTATTCCTTACGTAGAGCACTACTTTTGACCAGGACCCACAGCACCCTATTCCTTATGTAGAGCACTACTTTTGACCAGGACCCACAGCACCCTATTCCTTATGTAGAGCACTACTTTTGACCAGGACCCACAGCACCCTATTCCTTATGTAGTGCACTACTTTTGACCAGGACCCACAGCACCCTATTCCTTACGTAGAGCACTACTTTTGACCAGGACCCACAGCACCCTATTCCTTATGTAGAGCACTACTTTTGACCAGGACCCACAGCACCCTATTCCTTACGTAGAGCACTACTTTCGACCAGGACCCACAGCACCCTATTCCTTATGTAGTGCACTACTTTTGACCAGGACCCACAGCACCCTATTCCTTACGTAGAGCACTACTTTTGACCAGGACCCACAGCACCCTATTCCTTACGTAGAGCACTACTTTTGACCAGGACCCACAGCACCCTATTCCTTACGTAGAGCACTACTTTCGACCAGGACCCACAGCACCCTATTCCTTACGTAGAGCACTACTTTTGACCAGGACCCATAGCACCCTATTCCCTATGTAGTGCACTACTTTTGACCAGTGCCCATAGCACCCTATTCCCTATGTAGTGCACTACTTTAACCCCATTCCTTATGTAGTGCACTACTTTAACCCAGGCCCATTCCTTATGTAGTGCACTACTTTAACCCAGGCCCATTCCTTATGTAGTGCACTACTTTTGACCAGGACCCACAGCACCCTATTCCTTATGTAGAGCACTACTTTTGACCAGGACCCACAGCACCCTATTCCTTATGTAGAGCACTACTTTTGACCAGGACCCACAGCACCCTATTCCTTATGTAGTGCACTACTTTTGACCAGGACCCACAGCACCCTATTCCTTACGTAGAGCACTACTTTTGACCAGGACCCACAGCACCCTATTCCTTATGTAGAGCACTACTTTTGACCAGGACCCACAGCACCCTATTCCTTACGTAGAGCACTACTTTTGACCAGGACCCACAGCACCCTATTCCTTATGTAGAGCACTACTTTTGACCAGGACCCACAGCACCCTATTCCTTATGTAGAGCACTACTTTTGACCAGGACCCACAGCACCCTATTCCTTATGTAGAGCACTACTTTTGACCAGGACCCACAGCACCCTATTCCTTATGTAGTGCACTACTTTTGACCAGGACCCACAGCACCCTATTCCTTACGTAGAGCACTACTTTTGACCAGGACCCACAGCACCCTATTCCTTATGTAGTGCACTACTTTTGACCAGGACCCACAGCACCCTATTCCTTACGTAGAGCACTACTTTTGACCAGGACCCACAGCACCCTATTCCTTACGTAGAGCACTACTTTTGACCAGGACCCACAGCACCCTATTCCTTATGTAGAGCACTACTTTTGACCAGGACCCTGTCTCTTCATCTAATAATCAATGCCAGACACCATGGTAATGACTGATACACTGCATTACCACGTTTTTATGTTCCCCCCACTTCATTGAAATCACACTTCAGTTATCATAAAACATTATTTTCCATGTTTTAAACGATAGGTTATAAAGGCCTGGGGAAGACTGTAATTGAAATAAAACCAGAGAGGAAGACGTGAACTTTAGGCTACTTGGTGAATTTAAAACATGCATGACAAGACATTGCGAGACGCAGATTACCAAAACATATGAACATCTTTCGTCTGCCTCTCTCTCTCCGGCTAATAATGGAGGTGTATGTGTATCCTAGCGTATTCATGGCACCGATGTCTTAGGGACAGTCCTGCAAGCACAGAGTATCCTTCTCTTCATTTTACTCATTACAGTAGGCTACCAGTAGCATGTATTGATTACGCTTTCCAGACTAGAGGTCGACCGATTATGATTTTTCAACGCCGATACCGATACCGATTATTGGAGGACCAAAAAAGCCGACACCGATTAATCGGCCGATTTTTAAAAATGTATTTGTAATAATGACAATTACAACAATACTGAATGAACAATTATTTTAACTTAATATAATACATCAATAAAATCTATTTAGCCTCAAATAAATAATGAAACATGTTCAATTTGGTTTAAATAATGCAAAAACAAAGTGTTGGAGAAGAAAGTAAAAGTGCAATATGTGCCATGTAAGAAAGCTAACGTTTAAGTTCCTTGCTCAGAACATGAGAACATATGAAAGCTGGTGGTTCCTTTTAACATGAGTCTTCAATATTCCCAGGTAAGAAGTTTTAGGTTGTAGTTATTATAGGAATTATAGGACTATTTCTCTCTATACCATTTGTATTTCATTAACATTTGACTATGGGATGTTCTTATAGGCACTTTAGTATTGCCAGTGTAACAGTATAGCTTCCATCCCTCTCCTCGCTCCTCCCTGGGCTCGAACCAGGAACACATCGACAACAGCCACCCTCGAAGCAGCGTTACCCATGCAGAGCAATGGGAATAACTACTCCAAGTCTCAGAGCGAGTGACATTTGAAACACTATTAGCGCGCACCCCGCTAATTAGCTAGCCATTTCACATCGGTTACACCAGCCTCATCTCGGGAGTTGATAGGCTTGAAGCACAGCGAAGAGCTTCTGGCAAAACGCAGGAAAGTGCTGTTTGAATGAATGCTTATGAGCCTGCTGCTGCCTACCACCGCTCAGTCAGACTGCTCTATCAAATCATAGACTTAGTTATAACATAATAACACACAGAAATACGAGCCGTAGGTCATTAATATGGTCGAATCCGGAAACTATCATCTCGAAAACAAGACGTTTATTCTTTCAGTGAAATACGGAACCGTTCCGTATTTTATCTAACGGGTGGCATCCATAAGTCTAAATATTCCTGTTACATTGCACAACCTTCAATGTTGTCATAATTACGTAAAATTCTGGCTAATTAGGCAGCCCAAACTGTTGCATATACACTGACTCTGCGTGACACAATTTCACCTGGTTAATATTGCCTGCTAACCTGGATTTCTTTTAGCTAAATATGCAGGTTTAAAAATATATACTTCTGTGTATTGATTTTAAGAAAGACATTGATGTTTATGGTTAGGTACACATTGGAGCAACGATACGCACCGCATCGATTATATGCAACGCAGGACACGCTACATAAACTAGTAATATCATCAACCATGTGTAGTTAACTAGTGATTATGATTGATTGATTATTTTTTATAAGATAAGTTTAATGCTAGCTAGCAACCTTGGCTTCTACTGCATTCGCGTAACAGGCAGGCTACTCGTGGAGTGCAACGTAATCAGGTGGTTAGAGCGTTGGACTAGTTAACTGTAAGGTTGCAAGATTGAATCCCCCGAGCTGACAAGGTAAAAATCTGTCATTCTGCCCCTGAAAGAGGCAGTTAACCCACCGTTCCTAGGCCGTCATTGAAAATAAGAATGTGTTCTTAACTGACTTGCCTAGTTAAATAAAGATTAAATAGTTTTTTTTTTAATACAAATTTTAAAATCTGCCAAATTGGTGTCCAAAAATACCGATTTCCGATTGTTATGAAAACTTGAAATCGGCCCTAATTAATCGGCCATTCCGATTAATCGGTTGACCTCTAGTACAGATACCCCATAAAGTACTACTTAAGTAAAATACTTAAAAACTACTTAAGTACTTTACACCACTGCTGAGTATACAAAACATTAAGAACACCTGCTCTTTCCATGACAGACAGACTGACCAGGTAAAAGATATGATCCCTTATTGATGTCACTTGTTAAATCCACTTCAGATGAAAGGGAGGAGACTGGTTAAAGCAGGATTCTTAAGCCTTGAGACAATTGAGACATGGATTGTGTATGTGTGCCATTCAGAGGGTGAATGGGCAAGACAAAAAATGTAATGTGCCTTTGAACGGGGTATGGTAGAAGGTGCCAGGCGCACCGGTTTGTGTCAAGAACTGCAACGCTGCTGGGTTTTTCACGCTCAACAGTTTCCTGTGTGTACCAGGAATGGTCCACCACCCAAAGGACATCCAGTCAACTTGACACAACTGTGGGAAGCATTGAAGTCAACATGGGGCAGCATCCCTGTGGAACACTTTGGACACCTTGTAGAGTCCATGCCCTGAAGAATTGAGGCTGTTCTGAGGGGATAAGACGGGTGTGCACATCAGTTCATTTACGAAAATAACAATCCATATAAAGTACAGTAATTTGTTAAATTAGAGGCACGCGTGGAAGTGAAACCATTGTTGACACACTATAAAAGACTGCGATAATGGGAAATCCAATGAGATGGCTGATCTCACTCTGATGGAAGATTCGGCACAAGCTGCATTTCGCATAGAGCTCATTTTTAGAGACAGGTGGGACATTTTTGATGGAAAGTACAGATTGGCTCATCAGATAAAATGTCTCAAAACCAATCTTCAAAGATTTTTTGCGAGAATTTTTGATTTTCTTTCCATTTTTTTATTTCACCTTTATTTAACCAGGTAGGTCAGTTGAGAGCAAGTTCTCATTTACAACTGCGACCTGGCAAAGATAAAGCAAAGCAGTACGACACAAACAACTACACAGAGTTATACATGGAATAAACAAACGTGCAGTCAATAATACAATAGAAAAAAATCTATATACAGTGTGTGCAAATGAGGTAAGATTAGGGAGGTAAAGCAATAAATAGGCCGTAATGGCGAAGTAATTACAATTTAGCAATTAAACACTGGAGTGATAGATGTGCTGAAGATGAGTGAACAAGTAGAGATACTGGGGTGCAAAGGAGAAGAAAAAAAAAATAACAACATGGGGATGAGGTAGTTGGATGGACTATTTACAGATAGACTATGTACAGGTGCAGTGATCTGTGAGCTGCTCTGACAGCTGGTGCTTAAAGTTAGTGAGGGAGATGAGTCTCCAGCTTCAGTGATTTTTGCAATTCGTTCCAGTCATTGGCAGCAGAGAACTGGAAAGGCGGCCAAAGGGGGAATAGGCATTGGGGATGACGAGTGAAATATACCTGCTGGAGCACGTGCTACGGGTGGGTGCTGCTATGGTGACCAGTGAGCTGAGATAAGGCGGTGCTTTACCTAGCAAAGACTTATAGATGACCTGGAGCCAGTGGGTTTGGCGACGAATATGAAGCGAGGACCAGCCAACGAGAGCACACAGGTCGCAGTGGTGGGTAGTATATGGGGCTTTGGTGACAAAACGGATGGCACTGTGATAGCAAATTGGATGCACTCTGAGTAGAGTGTTGGAGGCTATTTTGTAAATTACATCGCCGAAGTCGAGGATCGGTAGGATAGTCAGTTTTACGAGGGTATGTTTGGCAGCATGAGTGAAGGATGCTTTGTTGCGATATAGGAAGCCGATTCTAGAATTAATTTGGGATTGGAGATGCTTAATGTGAGTCTGGATTTGAGACCTACTTTAGAAAGGCAAGCGCATGCCATTCCCCGGTGCACATCCAAGTGCTATCCACCCTCAGGATCTGGCAACGGGCACTTTTCAGAGTTGACGACAAGAGAGGTTTCTTTGGGAACCTTTTGGGAACCTAATGGGTTCCCAAATATGACTAAACTCTTTAGTCCTTTAAAAAAACATACTTTATCTCATATATTGTGTGCTATAGCTTGGAAGGAAGCGTGATTCTGGGTGACAACATAAGGCTGCTTGTCTCCAGCATTAGGACTGCTTCAGGTTTTGTTTCCTTTCCACGTTACCTCTGGGTAGACGACCCGACATTTGAAGAATATTTGCCGTTGCTAAAGCAACTAATTGGTCCTCTCTTTGTAGCTATGTTTACTGGTCAAGCCACAACTGAGCGAGACAAATTAAAAACCTTTTGGTTGTACTTAATCTCTGACACCTCTATTTCATGGTACGTCGTTGTATATTTCCCCCCGAGCTTTAAAGGGATGATTTTAACCATATATGGTTAATTAGGGGCATTTCAAAATGCAAATAGCCAAGGTTGTACACAAACACCGAGGCTGAAAACAATTAGTATTTATCAAATGGTGATCGCCTACCGGTGTGCATATGACGATCATAGGATTGTTTGATAAATCACACTTTTCCTATCCATTCTAAATTCCATTCGTAAGTAGTATTTTGGAATAATTTGATGCCCCAGGACTACAACATACAGAGAGCTTCTTGATGGTATTGCCATGGTGCCCAACTCATCTCGTCCCCAAACGGCGCTCTGGCAATTGAGCCTGTGGATGTCTGAGGTTATGCTGCAACATCCAATGGATGCTAAATGACCTGGTCATGCTAAATAAACTACATCCTTCTCTAGCCGGGGAAGGATGGGCTGAGTCTGGTTCTTCTGAAGGTTCCTTCCTCTCTGGGCCTGACTGCTGCTGCTGGCATTACATATAAATCAATATCATATGGAAGGTAGAGAGAGAAGCCCAGAGAAATTATCAAACCGTAACCCAGGGATCATCAACTAGACACAGGCGCGGCCCAATTTATTTCTTGAGCAGATGGTCAGGGGGCCAGAACATAATTTCAAATCATTTGTAGACTGCAAACTGACCGGAAGAAGCCCAAACAGATATAATATTTGACTAAAATAATCATTTCAAACCTTGCTTACATTTGTATATGAACACATCTCTCTCTATTATGCGTGGGAATACTTTGAAGACAGGAGAACACGCAGTGCCTCAGAAGGTATTCACACCCCTTAACTTTCCCCACATTTTGTTGTGTTACGGCCATCACCGACCTACCCACAATACCCCATAATGTCAAAGTGGAATTATGTTTTTCGACATTTTTACAAATTAATCAAAAATGAAAAGCTGAAATGTCGAGTCTAAGTATTCAACCCCTTTGTTATGGCAAGCCTAAATACATTCAGGAATAACAACTTGCTTTAACAAGTCACATAATAGGTTGCATCGACTCACACTGCGTGCAATAATAGTCTTTAACATGATTTTTGAATGACTGTCTCACCTCTGTACCCCACACATACAATTATCTGTCAGGTCCCTCAGTAAATTCAAAAACACATTCTACCACACACCAGGGAGTTTTACCACTGGCTCACAAAGGGCACCTATTGGTAGATGGGTTAAAAAGCAAACATTGAGTATCCCTTTGAGCATGGTAAAGTTATTCATTACACTTCAGATGGTGTATCAATACACCCAGTCACTAAAAAGATACCGGCGTCCTGCCTAACTCAGTTGCCGGAGAGGAAGGAAACCACTCAGGGATTTCACCATGAGGCCAATGGTGATTTTAAAACTGTTACAGAGTTTAATGGCTGTTATAGGAGAAAACTGAAGATGGATCAACAACACTGTAGGTTCTCCACAATACTAACCTAATTGACAGAGTGAAAAGAAGGATGCCTGTACACAGGGATGCAAACTGCTGAGGGCCCAAAAAGGTGACACTTTGTTTTGTGTTGCACTGAAGGGGGAGATGCAGGTGAACTAATTAAATAACAAAGAATATGATCTACATGATCAGTCTCTGTGTGTAAAATTAAAAGTGGTTCATGTGAACCTAACTCACAGCTAAAAAATGTAAAGAAAGCAATCCAATGTTATTTGTTGCCTAGACTTTACTGCAAAATGACATAAGTCTTTAGAAAAAACAATATTGCAGTTAGCCACGACAGCCTTTACAATAGAACGCTTGTGACCACGACAGCCTTTACAATAGAACGCTTGTGACCACGACAGCCTTTACAATAGAACGCTTGTGACCACGACAGCCGTTACAATAGAACGCTTGTGACCACGACAGCCTTTACAATAGAACGCTTGTGACCACGACAGCCTTCACAATAGAACGCTTGTGACCACGACAGCCTTCACAATAGAACGCTTGTGACCACGACAGCCGTTACAATAGAACGCTTGTGACCACGACAGCCGTTACAATAGAACGCTTGTGACCACGACAGCCGTTACAATAGAACGCTTGTGACCACGACAGCCGTTACAATAGAACGCTTGTGACCACGACAGCCGTTACAATAGAACGCTTGTGACCACGACAGCCGTTACAATAGAACGCTTGTGACCACGACAGCCTTTACAATAGAACGCTTGTGACCACGACAGCCTTTACGATAGAACGCTTGTTACCACGACAGCCTTTACAATAGAACGCTTGTTACCACGACAGCCTTTACAATAGAACGCTTGTTACCACGACAGCCTTTATAATAGAACGCTTGTTACCACGACAGCCTTTACAATATAGAACGGTTGTTACCACGACAGCCTTTATAATAGAATGCTTGTGACAACACATAAATATTGCACTTGGGGGGAAAAACATCTTAAAAGCAAAAATAGAATGAAACAGGCATTCTATTTTTGCTCTATTATAGTAGCCACTATAGACATTGATCAAGTGCACAAGGTTACATGTGTGCAAAAATAACGTTCACTGAGTATAAAAAATTATAATCCCCCCTCACTCACACGTGTTACTGTCAAGACAACAAAAACTATATATTTGGGCTACACTGCACATTATTACATAGTTTACATAGTATACTTTCTGCCTGTGGACATCTGTTCTACAATGTGCCAGCAAAAGTGAGAAAGAGGGAAAGTGTTTTGTGTTCCTTTCACCTCTATAGTGGCATCCAGCTTAAACCAGGCCCAACTCCAGCTACACTTGATCCCACTTGTTTAACAAGCAATGCCTCATTTTCACCTAATTCTCTCATTCTGAAAATGTACCACATACTGTAGAGGGAAAAGATTAGTTAATAGACAGTGGTTAGTTCGTTAGCTAGTTAACATTTCACACAGATTGCCGGGGTCCAGTAAGCAACTAACGCGTTATAACTTGAAAAACGGCAAGGAGTCGTATAGTTAATACAATAGCAAATTGGTTAGGTTACTAATGTTAGCTCATCTGATGTTGTAACGTTAGCTAGCTAACGTTAGCTGTCTGACTTTATTAGCAAGCTAATTCTCATACCATAAACTCAATTATTTGATCAGGTGAGTTGGCTAATGTTGCTCAACATTTCTCTGGCTAGCTAACGGACAATTCGATACAGTTAGCAAGATACTTAACAATGCTAATACTTGTTCCACCACACTTTTCTCCCTCACCTCAAACTTTCCAAATGTTTTTTTGGTTACAGTGATTAGTTTGGTGGCTAGTTTGTGTACAGAATAAGAAATATTCCAAAACATGCATCCTGTTTGCAACAAGGCACTAAAGTTAAACTGCAACAACAACAAAAACATGACAAAGAAATTCACTTTTTGTCCGGAATACAAAGTGTTACATTTGGCGCAAATCCAATAAAACACATTACTGAGAACCACTCTTTATATTTTCTAGAATAGTGGTGGCTGCGTCATGTTATTTGTATTTATTACAGATCCCCATTAGTTCTTGCCAAGACAGTAGCTACTCTTCCAGGGTCCAAACACACCAAAGCGTCCACATTACATAGAAAACAACAGATAAAACAGTGAACTATGTTTGTACTGAATGAGCTAAAGATAAAACCGTACATCATATAACATCCCCACACCACCACATATCCACAACATGTTCAATACCACCATACAACAATATCACAATGTGTGTGTATGCATTTATCTGTACCTGTGTGTGTCTCTTCACAGACCTTGTTGTTCCATAAGGTGTATTTTTACCTGCTTTTTAAATCCGATTCTACTGCTTGAATCAGTTACCTGATGTGGAATAGAGTTCCATGTAGTCATGGCTCTATGTAGTACTGTGCGCCTCCCATAGGCTGCCTCCCTCCCTCTCTCTCTGTCTTGTGGGGTGTCCGAGCTGTTTAAACTACTAGCACACAGCTCAGTACATTCAGCTTGTCAACACATCTTACAAAAACAAGTAGTGATGAAGACAATCTCTCTTCCACTTTGAGCCATGAGAGATTGACATGCATGTCATTAATGTTAGCTCTCTGTGTACTTTTAAGGGCCAGCCGTGCTACCCTGTTCTGAGCCAACTGCAATTTTCCCAAATCCTTCTTTGTTGTACCTGACCACACTACTGAACAGTAGTCCAGGTGCACCAAAACTAGGGCCAGTAGGACCTGCCTTGTTGAGTGTTGTTAAGAAGGCAGAGCAGCGCTTTATTATGGACAGACTTCTCCCCATCTTAGCTACTGTTGTATCAATATGTTTTGACCATGACAGTTTACAATCCAGGGTTACTCCAAGCAGTTTAGTCACCTCAACTTGCTCAATTTCCACATTATTCATTATGAGACATAGTTGAGGTTTAATGTTCAGTGAATGATTTGTCCCAAATACAATGCTTTTCGTTTTGGAAATATTTAGGAAGAACTTATTGGTATGCTTGTAATCGGACTGGGGTGTTTTTCAGGACAAAAATAGAAACAGAATAGAGCCAAGCAATCCTAGAGGAAAACTCGGTTCAGTCTGCTTTCCACCAGACACTGGGATATAAATTCACCTTTCAGTAGGACTGAACAAGGCCAAATCTACACTGGACTTGCATACCAAGAAGACAGTGAATGTTCTGAGTGGCCGAGTTACAGTTTTGACTTAAATCTGCTGGAAAATCTGTGGCAAGACTTTTAAAATGGTTGTCTAGCAATGATCAACAACCAAATTGACAGAGCCTGAATATTTTAGAAAATAATAAAATGGGCAAATATTGTACTATCCAGGTGTGCAAAGCTCTTAGAGACTTACCCAGAATGACTCACAGCTGTAATCGCTGACAAAGGTGACTCTAACATGTATTGACTCAGGGCCAAGGGTGTGAATACTTACGTAAATTAGATGATTTTAATTTTCAATAATAATAACATTTTTAAAAATATACACTTTCCACTTTGTTATTATGAGGTATTTTGTGTCGATGGGTGAGAAAAAAAAATATTTAATCAATTTGGAATTCAGGCTGTAACACAAAATGTGGAATAAGTCAAGTGGTATGAATACTTTCTGAAGGTAATGTAACTCGATTCGATTGTGTATAACACCAAATAAACTATTTTGTTAGCAAGCTGCAGTTGTCTTACTAGTTATGGGTACTTCTTCATGTAGGAACATGCCAAGAAGTTGTCTGGACACCTGATTTTGAATTGCATATAATTCAACATCGAGCAGAAATGAGCATTTGAATCAGGAAAGTTTCCTCTCACCTCTGCATGCCAGAATGTTGAATAAAATTACATTTTAATGTACTTTACCAGTTGTCTGTGCTGTTGGTCGGTTGGAATGTGACAATAGATCCACAGAAAAGTAAAATTATAAAACTTTTCAAAGGGGAAGTGGGTTCACATTTCTATCACCTGAAACACGCGCAGAAACATGTAAACAAGTGCACGAGCTCCGCAGGTAGCCGTGTATCTCCTGCATGTACTTTAATATTGTGCGCATGCTTCATGTAATATACATCTGAAAGCACTACCAGTGGTTTGAAAAGTTGCCTTAATGATACTTTCCTGTGGGTATACTGTCTCACATTCCTACCGCCAAAAGGACCAACCGCACGGACAACCGGTAATGTCTGATCAAATATAATTGTATTCAACATTATGGCTTGTAGAGGTCGTGTGCGGTTTCCCGATTCAAAAGCTCATTTGTGCCCGACGTAGAATTCAATGCAATTCAACGTTGGGTTCCCAGCCAAGAAGCCACTGAGCAGCTTCCTGGAATATTCATGCCTCCTCTCCCCCCTAGGTTAGGTAGCTAGTGTGGGATTATTAGGAGTAACAGCGTACAATATTTCTCTATTTCACATTCTAAGGGCACGAAATAAGGAACTCTACCTGGTTTTGGTGTTTCCTCCTAACGCCAGGTACAAGTTCTCATCTAACCTGTAACTTGCTAGTCGACAATATCCAACCACCAGAATATATCGTGCCGTGGATCAGCGAGTCGGAACAGGTTGCTTCTCATTTCAAAGGCCAGTGGCTCGTTTTGCTCGCTGAAAGTAAAACTCAATGTGTGGGAAGACGCGCTAGTTAGTTAGTTAGTTAGTTAGTTAGCAGGATTAACTACCTAGCAAACTAGAACAGTAAATAATACATTTTTCATTCTCCTGGGAAAGACAACCAGTCATACTCGACATACCTTGTCTTCTGGCCGTAATAATCCTTGTTTTGTCAAAGTAAGCAATTGTGAAGAGGGTATAATTCCATAAACTTTTCGTCTTGTCTTTTCGCCTCGACCTCCCTGTCGACACTACACCGTCATCAGTTACAACACTTCTAGCAAGGTATCCGCACTAACTACACACTTTCTCCGCCTTGTTCCACTTTTCCCTGACGTTCCCGTCTGTGCTCGCTCCCGCTTTTGCCTATCTGCCAATTTCGTCAGCTAGCTACCGCTCAAGACAGTCCGCAACCATTTTTGATTGAGAGAGGAGTGTTGTTGAACTGGCTCCACCTTGTGGCATAAGGGAAAAGGGCTCCAAACACCTTCGGCGAGCAATGGTGAATTTTGAAACTGCTTCTATCAAGGTTACATACACCCCATTACAACTGAAATGTATGCTGCCCTACAAATGCAAAACGCAGTAACCACGAATTTGGTCAAATGTCTTTGGTCTGTTGTAATGGCCAGGTATTTTATCTGATTCATGTGGTGTTTAGTTTCCTGACACAAGAACAAGCCAGTTGATCAGAATATATCATGGAGTATCAGAAATTGCTGTCTGTCTAGAGTCTAGATTGAAGTCCGATGTTGCCGTAAAAATAAAATGTAGTTGCTGCGTTTTGCCTTTGTAGGGCAGTATGGAGGCATTCAAAATGGTTGGTAGGAAATGGTATACAACACCAAGAAGTGATTTCAATAATCACTAAGAATTCTCAGTGGCATGAAAAATATAACAAATATGGTGTAATGCAAAATTGGAAAAAGGTTTTATGCTGGCAAGGTTAATTTGTATCACTTTTGAACACTAGTCAATATCAACATCAATAGATCTCTTCAACATCTATGGGGGTGCAGGGTAGGGCATTGCCCTCACAAACTGTCATGTTGCCCACCCAAATGATTATGCTTGAGCCATATTAAAATGTAAAAATTGCAGGATATTAGCTCAGAAACAGCCAACAAATATCTGTACAATAAGAACGCTTGGAGGAGACTGAACGGTTTGAGCACAGAATGAGAATGACACCAGATATGTTTTTCTCATAACGATTTAATCACACATACATTTACATCATGCAGTCAATCCAAAAAGGTGATATCATTAACCTTTAACCTCCCCTCCTCCTCCAATCAGAGCGCTGCGATTGTGGCCCAGTTCTCTATGGTTCCGTCCCAAATGGAACCCTATTCCCTATGTACCAGAGCCCTAGGGGCCCTGGTCAAAAGTAGTGCACTACATAGGAAATAGGATGCCAGTTGGGACAGACCCAGTACCTTTGTCATTATCTGTAAATTAGAAATTGTTGAGTTACTATTACACAGTAATAAAAAAGTGGCTACGCTTTTCTTTAGAATCAATGCAAACTAATTCATTTGGTTGGTAAACACCATGGACGAATGGCTGTTGATGTGCTTCTTGATCTAGACTTTTACAGTGTTTTACTTGCTATATTGTATTTACTTTGCCACCATGGCCTTTTTTTGCCTTCACCTCCCCTATCTCACCTCACTTGCTCACATTGTATATAGACTTATTGTTCTACTGTATTATTGACTGTATGTTTGTTTTACTCCATGTGTAACTCTGTGTTGTTGTATGTGTCGAACTGCTTTGCTTTATCTTGGCCAGGTCGCAATTGTAAATGAGAACGTGTTCTCAACTTGCCTACCTGGTTAAATAAAGGTGAAATAAAATAAAAAATATATTTAAAAAATATCAGTAGAACCCTGGGCAGGTAAGGATAAGGTACTAAGCACTTCGAAGACCATGTTGCAAAGCGTTTACTGTTCTAAAAGTTACAAAGAGGAAAACTTGATAGACGCAAAGCATTGTCCTGTCATAGGTATAGGCTACCTACCTCTCCCAAACTAGCCTCTAATAACAGAAAATAGACCACTATACCAATCATGTAAACAAAGTTACATACATTTAAGTTACATTTATCAGACTTTTGAAAATGCTTTACACTTCCCCCTCATAAGTTACCACAGGTATGAAGTGTTTTAAAAACGAACCTAAGTTTAGGTTTACGTTAAAGCGCAAGTGTATCTGGTGACGAGTTCTGAAGTGCTATCCATTTTTATGTATAATCCTTCCAAGACAACAAACGTTAATTTCATAAACACCATCACCTTGTCATGGCTAAAGACTATTAAAAAGATTTAACCCTGGTCACACCTAACAATATATTGTTGATATACAGTATAATCATATTGGACTCACAAGATGTCGGTGGTGTGATTCATGCTGAGCTTCAATCACAGCGATGTTTTTGCAAATGTTTCAGAATTTACACCAGGACATAAAATCAAGGGAAAACGTTTTACTCTCATATAAAAGGGGATTCGGGAAGACATTTAAAAAATGCAAGAAGAGAAAAAGTGTAAAATATATCTGTATAGTCCTTGGCTCCTGACTAGATATTTGATGAATAAACCTTTCCAAAAGACTGACTTCTTTAGGATAGGCTGAGTATGAAAGCCCACTATATAGGGAATAGGCTGCTATTTCACACAAAGCCCTAGTTTACCAGCAGACTAAACCAAACTATGTTCCCCACCCGCTCCAGGGTGACGTTGTCCCTAGGTACAGATCTAGGATCAGCTTCCCCTCCCCGAATCCTAACCTTTACCATCAGTGGGGGAAATATAAGACTGGATCAGCAGCTCTTTCACCCTATTCTCCTTCCTAACCCAAGGCCCCGCTCATCTGACTGGCTGATCAGTGGCAAAGGTGGGCCAATCAAACACTGCCATCCAAACCAACCAATCCAGATCCAATTGACTTGTCTAACTAGGGAACAGTTAGACAGATACAGTACAGCAATCCACAGTGAGGTTACATGTGCACCTGACTTTACCGATAAGTAGTAAGTAACTGTTAGCCTTAGAGCTGACTCTATGGATAGTAACTGTTAGCCTTAGAGCTGACTCTATGGGTAGTAACTGTTAGCCTTAGAGCTGACTCTATGGGTAGTAACTGTTAGCCTTAGAGCTGACTCTATGGGTAGTAACTGTTAGCCTTAGAGCTGACTCTATGGGTAGTAACTGTTAGCCTTAGAGCTGACTCTATGGGTAGTAACTGTTAGCCTTAGAGCTGACTCTATGGGTAGTAACTGTTAGCCTTAGAGCTGACTCTATGGGTAGTACTGTTAGCCTTAGAGCTGACTCTATGGTTTGTAACTGTTAGCCTTAGAGCTGACTCTATGGGTAGTAACTGTTAGCCTTAGAGCTGACTCTATGGGTAGTAACTGTTAGCCTTAGAGCTGACTCTATGGGTAGTAACTGTTAGCCTTAGAGCTGACTCTATGGGTAGTAACTGTTAGCCTTAGAGCTGACTCTATGGGTAGTAACTGTTAGCCTTAGAGCTGACTCTATGGGTAGTAACTGTTAGCCTTAGAGCTGACTCTATGGGTAGTAACTGTTAGCCTTAGAGCTGACTCTATGGGTAGTAACTGTTAGCCTTAGAGCTGACTCGATGGGTAGTAACTGTTAGCCTTAGAGCTGACTCTATGGGTAGTAACTGTTAGCCTTAGAGCTGACTCTATGGGTAGTAACTGTTAGCCTTAGAGCTGACTCTATGGTTTGTAACTGTTAGCCTTAGAGCTGACTCTATGGGTAGTAACTGTTAGCCTTAGAGCTGACTCTATGGGTAGTACTGTTAGCCTTAGAGCTGACTCTATGGGTAGTAACTGTTAGCCTTAGAGCTGACTCTATGGGTAGTAACTGTTAGCCTTAGAGCTGACTCTATGGGTAGTACTGTTAGCCTTAGAGATACAGATAATTGAAAAAATATATTTTTGGAAAAGTCTCATTCTCAATATAAGGCTCTGGGAAAAGTATTGATTCAAACAAAATAGATGGATAAAATATAGCAGTATCCAATAGCATAGTTGATTAACTTTGTTTAATCCACTTCACATGACAGGGAGGGGATCCCCTTGATAACAATAAGATACTAGAAACAGACAATGTAAAACAGCAACCAGCCAATATCCTTGGTTTGTTTAGAGAGGAGGTCAGGGCAAAGGTGATGAATGGATGAGAAGACCTAGCTAGGACAGGACAAGCATGTGTGAGCCATCTATCTCAGTGGACCAGTAGTCTATGCATGTGCTCCTATGTGCAGATGGATAAATAACAACCGGCATTTAAAACCGCTAAAAACAGCTCATTAAATTGACTGAATAGGCTGTGATAAGGTATAGGTAGTGTCCCAAATATAACCATATTCATTATATAGTGCACTACTTTTGAACAGAGCCCTATTGGTCCTGTTCAAAAGAAGTGCACTATATAAGGGAAAGGCTGTCATTTTGGACGCAGACATGACAGCTCGCTCCTGATCGGACTCCTCTTTCCTTCTCACATACGTTTAATGTAGCCACCTCACCAGCATGTCGCTTTATTTTCCTTACAGTAAAAACAATGGCCACCACAGGTATTCTGTCATGAAATAAATCCACACTGTAGTCCACCTCTTGGCATTTCAAATCCAAACACCTCATAAGGAGGCAGGTACAGAGCCATGTTACACCTGTACAATAGGACAGTAGTGCTCGATAGCCATCTATTCGGTTCAGACTTTTTAACAAGCTTGTCAAATCTATTCAGAGAAAGAAGTGTTGTACAACCAAGAGGATAATAAGGAAATGTGCTGTACAAGAGATTAGTGAAATAACATCTGTGTCATCAATCATCTTTTTCTTTCTTTTTTCCCCCAGTCGCTTTTTATGTTTTCCTTTATGAGATCCTGGTTACAGTACATTCAACTTGGCACAGTGCAGACTAAACCTTAAGACACAGATGACAACAAACTGTGCAACGAAACAAAGCTACACATTCAAGTCACATGTCATTCATAACACCAAGACTGTGGTTGGTGGATGTTGTGTTGTTTTGTATATTAAATTCATTTCTGTAGTTGTTGTTCATGTTTGTTTCAGAGAGAAGAAACATGAGGGGAGGTGGATCTGTACAGGCAAGGAATATTTATATATTTATATTAGAACTCCTCCCTCACTCTAATATATACCCTGCAAGGAGCCAATGGCTGTAATGGGATGACAGGTTGTCAGGGTGATATCCTTCTGCTTCTTCTGTGGTCACACCCCATCCTGTCCTCAGCTGCTTCAGAGGCGAGAGGAGGAGAGGAAAATGTGAGAGAGGGGGAGAAGTGGGGGAGAGATAGAGGGGGGAGATGAGAAGATAAGGTGGGAAGAGGGAATATGGGGAGGAGAGGGAAGGTAGGAGAGGGAGAGAGGGCTGTTAGTGGACTTCACCAAGAGATTATTAACACAAATTCTTACTGGCATCTTCCTAGAGTGATGTACATGTGGTAATGTGATCAGCACGGGTTAGCAAAAAACAAACATGACTCATATCACCACGGAATCCTTGCTAGCTATGTCCTCCAGAAAAGTCAAGGCCTTTCAACCACACAGCAGTTTTCTTCAAAGCTTTACTATTTCTAATCTGTTCATCTATGGTAGGAAATCCTTCCAAAAGACTTCTAAACTCCCAGGCTCTGTGCAGCAGGTTAGCTGTCACTCACACAAGCCTCACCCATTAAAAGGGTAGTTCACCCAAATTGCTAAGTGACATATGTTTCCTCACCCGGCAAGCAGTCTGTGGATAAGGTAAGACAGCAACCCATGCTTTGCTTTGTTATGTGTTATGGCTATCATGCCGGCAGTGACCTGTCTGTCTCATCTTTGTATCAGTTCCTGTCTCTACTCTAGCCCCCTGACCTCTGACCTGACCTCAGCGGTCTGAGACCAGACTCTCCCTCTGTTCCTCATATTCTACAGTATATTATCCTCATTGAGGCAGCAGTCTCAGTCACTCACTTCTGGTCTGGCTTCACGCCTCCTCCTCCCCTGATGGCCACGGTCTGGCTGTTCTGGTAGAAACCCCCTCCGCTGCGGTTCACATTGGGGTGGGTGGGGGACGCCACTGGGGGCTGGCCAGGACGAATGGGTTTGGCTGTAGAGGGGGTGGAGGGAGGAACACAAGAGTTTAGGAACGGCATCCATTCATATACTGAACAACAATTTGTTGTAAAAGACGCACTGCATTATGGGAGGTGTGTGTGTCTCTCCTCACCGATCTGAGCGGAGTGGCCCCTCCTGGCCATGTTCTTGGCCCTGACGGCCTCTTTGATGCGGTCCACCTCCTGCTGGTAGCGTTTGCGGTCGCGTGCAGCGTTCTCTTTGGCCTCCTTCAGGGCCGACTCCAGGGCCTTGACCCGCTCAGCCGTAGCACGCAGACGCTTCTCCAGTTTAGGAAGCTCACAGCGCAGGTCTGCATTATCACGCACCAGCTGAGAAAAGGAGGGAGGGAGAACACAACAAGTTAGTGATCTCCTAAAGCACTAGAAGTGTAGCCTGAGTGCCAGTCTGTTAGTGCTAGCATGTCAACTGCTCGCCACTCACGGTCATGTTTGGCTTGACAAGGACAGCAATGGAGTTGGCAACAGCACAAACAGATCTGGGACCAGACTATGGAGGGTGGGGTGGGGTGGTGATCTGGGACCAGGCTATGGAGGGTGGGGTGGGGTGGTGATCTGGGACCAGGCTATGGGGGTGGGGTGGGGTGGTGATCTGGGACCAGGCTATGGGGGGTGGGGTGGTGATCTGGGACCAGGCTATGGGGGGTAGGGTGGGGTGGTGATCTGGGACCAGGCTATGGGGGGTGGGGTGGGGTGGTGATCTGGGACCAGGCTATGGGGGGTAGGTGGGGTGGTGATCTGGGACCAGGCTATGGAGGGTGGGGTGGGGTGGTGATCTGGGACCAGGCTATGGAGGGTGGGGTGTTGATCTGGGACCAGGCTATGGGGGGTGGGGTGGGGTGGTGATCTGGGACCAGGCTATGGAGGGTGGGGTGGGGTGGTGATCTGGGACCAGGCTATGGAGGGTGGGGTGGGGTGGTGATCTGGGACCAGGCTATGGAGGGTGGGGTGGGGTGGTGATCTGGGACCAGGCTATGGAGGGTGGGGTGGGGTGGTGATCTGGGACCAGGCTATGGAGGGTGGGGTGTTGATCTGGGACCAGGCTATGGGGGGTGGGGTGGGGTGGTGATCTGGGACCAGGCTATGGAGGGTGGGGTGTTGATCTGGGACCAGGCTATGGGGGGTGGGGTGGGGTGGTGATCTGGGACCAGGCTATGGAGGGTGGGGTGGGGTGTTGATCTGGGACCAGGCTATGGTGGGTGGGGTGTGGTGGTGATCTGGGACCAGGTTACAAGAAGTGGTATGATTTCAGTGTATTTGGGTCTGTTAGTTGGGTTCATAGGCGAGTTGAGTACATACTTGTTTGTACAGCACAGAGTACATACCTGTTTGTACAGTACAGAGTACATACATGTTTGTACAGTAGTACAGAGTACATACCTGTTTGTACAGTAGTACAGACTACATACCTGTTTGTACAGTACAGAGTACATACCTGTTTGTACAGCACAGAGTACATACATGTTTGTACAATACAGAGTACATACATGTTTGTACAGTAGTACAGAGTACATACCTGTTTGTACAGTAGTACAGAGTACATACCTGTTTGTACAGTACAGAGTACATACCTGTTTGTACAGTACAGAGTACATACATGTTTGTACAATACAGAGTACATACCTGTTTGTACAATACAGAGTACATACCTGTTTGTACAGTACAGAGTACATACCTGTTTGTACAGTACAGAGTACATACCTGTTTGTACAGTAGTACAGAGTACATACCTGTTTGTACAGTAGTACAGAGTACATACCTGTTTGTACAGTAGTACAGAGTACATACCTGTTTGTACAGTAGTACAGAGTACAGACCTGTTTGTGAACCTTGGTAAGCTGCTCCAGGTTGTTCTCCAGAAAGGAGATCTTCTGTTTCTGAGCAGCGCTGCCTCCCGTGTCATCAGAGTCCATCTCAGCACTCTTCTTCACTCGGGTAGCCAGGTCCTGGACAAACAGCTTCCTCAGGTTGTGCAGGGTCTGGAGCTCCTTGGCCTGGGAAGGGGGACAACGAGAGACAAGAGGTTTTAAAGGTATTTCTATGGGAGCGATCCGTTGTTGGATATATCAACGGAGGCGATTGTCCATTAAAAACACACAAACAGTTATCTTTTTACGTATGCAACTGGTCTGAAAATAGTTGATTTGAGTTGTACTTTTGATGGACAAAAACGGACCATGTACAGTAGGTCATTTAGGATTTAATCCGTGTTCATGTGCCTGAGTGTGTCTGCAGTGGAAGGAGAAAGCAGGTGCAGTTATAGACGTCTACTCACCACAGTCTCCTCCAGTCCCTTCAGGTCCTGTCTGGCCTGCTCTCTCCTGTCCTGCATCACCCTGCACAGCACACACAGCCATTAGCCACAGCTTCACTATAGTAATATTGGACAGGTCATAGTGCTAAACAAAGCTAACCAGAAGTGACACTTCTATAGTAAGCATGTTAGGTGGGCCCTAGTGAACGACATCATTGTATATGGTGTGGTAGGTAGCCTAGTGGTTAGAGTGTTGGGTCAGTAACCGAAAGGTTGCTGGATCGAATCCCCGAGCTGACAAGGTAACAATCTGTCGTTCTGCCCCTGAACAAGGCAGTTAACCCACTGTTCCCCGGTAGGCCGTCATTGTAAATAAGAATTTGTTCTTAACTGACTTGCCTAGTTAAATAAAGGTTAAATAATAAAACATAAAATAATTCATACGCCACAGTACTTTATCCATCACATATTTTGAACATGCCCGCTGTCTGTAGGTGTATGTAGGTGTCTGTGGGTGTATGTAGGTGTCTGCAGGTGTCTGTAGGTGTATGTAGGTGTATGTAGGTGTCTGTAGGTGTCTGTAGGTGTCTGTGGGTGTATGTAGGTGTATGTAGGTGTATGCAGGTGTATGCAGGCGTATGCAGGTGTATGCAGGTGTCTGTTGGTGTATGTAGGTGTCTGTGGGTGTATGTAGGTGTATGGCTGTCTGTAGGTGTATGCAGGTGTCTGTAGGTGTCTGTAGGTGTATGGCTGTCTGTGGGTGTCTAAGTGTCTGTAGGTGTATGCAGGTGTCTGTGGGTGTCTGTAGGTGTCTGTAGGTGTCTGTAGGTGTATGTAGGTGTCTGTAGGTGTATGTAGGTGTCTGTAGGTGTCTGTAGGTGTATGTAGGTGTATGTAGCTGTCTGTAGGTGTATGCAGGTGTCTGTAGGTGTCTGTAGGTGTATGTAGGTGTCTGTGGGTGTATGTATGTGTATGTAGGTGTCTGTAGGTGTCTGTAGGTGTCTGTAGGTGTATGTAGGTGTCTGTAGGTGTATGTAGGTGTCTGCAGGTGTCTGTAGGTGTATGTAGGTGTCTGCAGGTGTATGTAGGTGTCTGCAGGTGTATGTAGGTGTCTGTAGGTGTATGTAGGTGTCTGTAGGTGTCTGTAGGTGTATGTAGGTGTATGGCTGTCTGTAGGTGTCTGTAGGTGTATGGCTGTCTGTGGGTGTCTAAGTGTCTGTAGGTGTATGCAGGTGTCTGTGGGTGTCTGTAGGTGTCTGTAGGTGTCTGTAGGTGTATGTAGGTGTCTGTAGGTGTATGTAGGTGTCTGTAGGTGTCTGTAGGTGTATGTAGGTGTATGTAGCTGTCTGTAGGTGTATGCAGGTGTCTGTAGGTGTCTGTAGGTGTATGTAGGTGTCTGTGGGTGTATGTATGTGTATGTAGGTGTATGTAGGTGTATGTAGGTGTCTGTAGGTGTCTGTAGGTGTCTGTAGGTGTATGTAGGTGTCTGTAGGTGTATGTAGGTGTCTGCAGGTGTCTGTAGGTGTATGTAGGTGTCTGCAGGTGTATGTAGGTGTCTGCAGGTGTATGTAGGTGTCTGTAGGTGTATGTAGGTGTCTGTAGGTGTCTGTAGGTGTATGTAGGTGTATGTAGGTGTATGTAGGTGTATGTAGGTGTCTGTAGGTGTATGTAGGTGTCTGTAGGTGTCTGTGGGTGTATGTGGGTGTCTGCAGGTGTATGTAGGTGTCTGTAGGTGTCTGTAGGTGTATGTAGGTGTCTGTAGGTGTCTGTAGGTGTATGTAGGTGTATGTAGGTGTATGTAGGTGTAGGTGTATGTAGGTGTATGTAGGTGTCTGTAGGTGTCTGTAGGTGTCTGTAGGTGTCTGTAGGTGTCTGTAGGTGTCTGTAGGTGTCTGTAGGTGTATGTAGGTGTCTGTAGGTGTCTGTAGGTGTCTGTAGGTGTATGTAGGTGTCTGTAGGTGTATGTAGGTGTCTGCAGGTGTCTGTGGGTGTATGTGGGTGTCTGTGGGTGTCTGCGGGTGTATGTGGGTGTCTGTAGGTGTCTGCAGGTGTATGTAGGTGTCTGTAGGTGTATGTAGGTGTCTGTAGGTGTATGTAGGTGTCTGTGGGTGTATGTGGGTGTCTGTGGGTGTCTGCGGGTGTATGTGGGTGTCTGTAGGTGTCTGCAGGTGTATGTAGGTGTCTGTAGGTGTATGTAGGTGTATGTAGGTGTATGTAGGTGTGGGTGTATGTATGTGTATGTAGGTGTATGTAGGTGTCTGTAGGTGTCTGTAGGTGTATGTAGGTGTATGTAGGTGTCTGTAGGTGTATCTAGGTGTATGTAGGTGTCTGTAGGTGTCTGTAGGTGTCTGTAGGTGTCTGTGGGTGTATGTGGGTGTCTGTAGGTGTATGTAGGTGTATGTAGGTGTCTGTAGGTGTCTGTAGGTGTATGGCTGTCTGTGGGTGTCTAAGTGTCTGTAGGTGTATGCAGGTGTCTGTGTGTGTCTGTGGGTGTCTGTAGGTGTATGTAGGTGTCTGTAGGTGTATGTAGGTGTCTGTAGGTGTCTGTGGGTGTATGTGGGTGTCTGTAGGTGTCTGCAGGTGTATGTAGGTGTCTGTAGGTGTATGTAGGTGTATGCAGGTGTCTGTAGGTGTCTGTAGGTGTCTGCAGGTGTATGTAGGTGTATGTAGGTGTAGGTGTATGTAGGTGTATGTAGGTGTGGGTGTATGTAGGTGTAGGTGTATGTAGGTGTATGTAGGTGTATGTAGGTGTATGTAGGTGTATGTAGGTGTATGTAGGTGTAGGTGTATGTAGGTGTATGTAGGTGTATGTAGGTGTATGTAGGTGTAGGTGTATGTAGGTGTATGTAGGTGTAGGTGTATGTAGGTGTATGTAGGTGTAGGTGTATGTAGGTGTATGTAGGTGTCTGTAGGTGTATGTAGGTGTATGTAGGTGTATGTAACGTACGTGAGCTCGTGCAGCTTCCGGCTCTTCTCCTGGTCAGTGGACTTGAGTTTGTCGTGTTCCACCCTGAGGCGCTCCTGTTCCAGCATGATCTTCTGGTTCAGACTGGAGGAGAACAACAACACGGTGAGCCCAGCGTGGGACAACACAGTTATCTCCTTATGGCACCCTATTCCCTTTACAGTGCACTACTACCCTCACTATGGGCCCTGGTCAAATGTAATACACTGATGGCACCCTATTCCCTTTACAGTGCACTACTACCCTCACTATGGGCCCTGGTCAAATGTAATACACTGATGGCACCCTATTCCCTTTACAGTGCACTACTACCCTCACTATGGGCCCTGGTCAAATGTAATACACTGTAATGGAAATAGGGTGACATTTAGTATGTGACCACAACAGTTAACAGTAGACAGTGTGTGTGTGTGTCTGTGTGTCTGTGGACCTGTTTATTCTTGTGGGGACTAGAAGTCCCCACAAGAATAGTAAACAAACAAAAATTTGACCAACTGGGGACATTTTGTTAGCCCCCAGAAGGTCACATGCTATTTCTAGAAGTTTAGGGTAAAGGTTAGAATTAGTGTTAGGGTTAGAATTAGGTTTAGGAGCTAGAGTTAGTTTTAGGGTTAGGGTTAGGAGCTAGGGTTAGGTTTAAGGTTAGGTTTAGGGTAAGAGTAAGGGTTAGGGTTAAGTTTAGGGTCAGGGGTTCGGGAAAATAGGATTTGAATGGGACTGAATTGTGTGTCCCCACAAGGTTAGCTGTACAAGACTGTGTGTGTGTGTGTGTGTGTGTGTGTGTGTGTGTGTGTGTGTGTGTGTGTGTGTGTGTGTGTGTGTGTGTGTGTGTGTGTGTGTGTGTGTGTGTGTGTGTGTGTCTCTCTTACTCCTGCAGTTCAGTCATGAGGTGTTCCTTCCTGTCCAGTTCATCTCTCAGACTGCTGATCTGTTTCTGATGGGCCTCACGGTGACCAGCGATCTGCTGCTCCACAGCCTCCTGGGGATGCCAGACACAGGTCAATAGGTCAACAATCATCTGGACGACAGAAACAACAGCTCCTGACGCCACGAAAGGCGGAAAGGAAAGTCAGAATGCTCCAAACTGTAATTTACATACAATCGATGATACTTAGACATCCCGCGTCTCCCCAATATATATTATATTATATATATATAAACCATAACATATGATCATAGTAGGCAGTTCTATAGTATGAACAGGGTGACATACCTTGACCTCATTAGCAGATTGGATCTCATTCTCCTTCTCCATGGCTGTGACTTTCTCTGCAAAAACAAAAACATTTGACCTTGGTCACTAGATGGCACTATTTGTTCTAAAACCGTTTTAGAGATGTTTATAAGGAATGTATTCTATTATGTGTCACCGATGCATACAGAGCAGCAGGGTGTGTCTGTTACAGCGGCAGGGTGTGTCTGTTACAGCGGCAGGGTGTGTCTGTTACAGCGGCAGGGTGTGTCTGTTACAGCGGCAGGGTGTGTCTG
The DNA here is from genome assembly GCF_016432855.1 of Salvelinus namaycush. NCBI lineage: Eukaryota > Metazoa > Chordata > Actinopteri > Salmoniformes > Salmonidae > Salvelinus > Salvelinus namaycush. The sequence continues at coordinate 40,450,434 of NC_052317.1, forward strand.
TTACAGCGGCAGGGTGTGTCTGTTACAGCGGCAGGGTGTGTCTGTTACAGCGGCAGGGTGTGTCTGTTACAACGGCAGGGTGTGTCTGTTACAGCGGCAGGGTGTGTCTGTTACAGCGGCAGGGTGTGTCTGTTACAGCGGCAGGGTGTGTCTGTTACAGCGGCAGGGTGTGTCTGTTACAGCGGCAGGGTGTGTCTGTTACAGCGGCAGGGTGTGTCTGTTACAACGGCAGGGTGTGTCTGTTACAGCGGCAGGGTGTGTCTGTTACAACGGCAGGGTGTGTCTGTTACAGCGGCAGGGTGTGTCTGTTACAGCGGCAGGGTGTGTCTGTTACAGCGGCAGGGTGTGTCTGTTACAACGGCAGGGTGTGTCTGTTACAGCGGCAGGGTGTGTCTGTTACAACGGCAGGGTGTGTCTGTTACAGCGGCAGGGTGTGTCTGTTACAGCGGCAGGGTGTGTCTGTTACAGCGGCAGGGTGTGTCTGTTACATCGGCTGGGGGTGTGTTACAGCGGCTGGGGGCGTGTTACAGTGGCTGGGGGCGTGTTACAGCGGCTGGGGGCGTGTTACAGCGGCTGGGGGCGTGTTACAGCGGCTGGGGGCGTGTTACAGCGGCTGGGGGCGTGTTACAGCGGCTGGGGGTGTGTTACAGCGGCTGGGGGTATGTTACAGCAGCTGGGGGCGTGTTACAGCAGCTGGGGGTGTGTTAGAGCAGCTGGGCGGCTGGGGGTGTGTTACAGCGGCTGGGGGTGTGTTACAGCGGCTGGGGGTGTGTTACAGCGGCTGGGGGTGTGTTACAGCAGCTGGGGGTGTGTTACAGCAGCTGGGGGTGTGTTACAGCAGCTGGGGGTGTGTTACAGCAGCTGGGGGTGTGTTACAGCGGCTGGGGGTATGTTACAGCAGCTGGGGGTGTGTTACAGCAGCTGGGGGTGTGTTACAGCAGCTGGGGGTGTGTTACCCTGGGCACTGATCTTGACCAGTTCCTCGTTCAGAGAGTCAACGTTCTCCTCCAGCTGTCTCTTCTTCTGCTCCACGTTCTGAAGGTACTCTGTCAGGGACTTGATCTTAGCCTCGTGCTGCAGGGGGAGATTACTACAGCATTATTACATTTCATTATTATGTTACTACATTATTATATTATTACATTACTATATATTATTACTACATTAATATAGTATTACTACATTACTATATTATATTACTACATTATAATATTGCATTACTGCATTATTATATTACTACATTATTATATTACTACATTACTATATTATATTTCTACATTATATTACTACATTATTATATAATATTACTATATTATATTACTACATTATATTACTATATTACATAACTACATTATATTAGTATATTATATTACTACATGACTATATTATATTACTACATTATATTAGTATATTATATTACTACATTACTATATTATATTACTACATTATATTAGTATATTATATTACTACATGACTATATTATATTACTACATTATATTAGTATATTATATTACTACATTACTATATTATATGATATTACTACATTATATTACTACATGACTACAGCAGGTAGCCTTGTGGTTAGAGTGTGGGGCCAGTAACCGAAAGGTTGCTGTATTGAATCTCCGAGCTGACAAGGTAAAAATCTGTCGTTCTGCTCCTGAGAAAGGCAGTTAACCCACTGTTCCCCGGGCGCCGAAGACGTGGATGTTGATTAAGGCAGCCCCCCACACCTCTCTGATTCAGATGCATTCAGTTGTACAACTGACTAGGTATCCCCCTTTCCCTTTACTATACTACAGTATATTACCACGATACAGGGTCTTTATAGAGAAGGGGTTCAATCAGATGCAGATAATTCTGTTGGATTCTTTTGGAGGTCTAACTGTCAATTTGTGAAACTAGCACAATATTGTTGGATTTCAAGAGGCAGTGGGTGAGAAGTAACAGGATAATGATGGCGAGTAGCCACTGTTGTACCTGAGAGTTGTTACACGACACAACCTGCAACAGAATTGCTTCTTGATTGCTTTGTGAACCCCCCCCCCCCCCCCCGTAACTAATAAGCAACTCATCTTTTCAACTTAGTGCAAGCAACAGCCAATCAAAAACGAATGCTTTTGTCACATGATCCATTCGAAGGTTCGGACACAGATATAACAAGGAGCCAGATAAACTCAGCAAAAAAAGAAACGGCCCTTTTTCAGGACCCTGTCTTTCAAAGATAATTCGTAAAAATTTAAATAACTTCACAGATCTTCATTGTAAAGGGTATAAACACTGTTTCCCATGATTGTTCAATGAACCATAAACAATTAATGAACATGCACCTGTGGAACGGTCCTTAAGACACTAACAGCTTACAGACGGTAGGCAATTAAGGTCACAGTTATGAAAACTTAGGACACTAAACAGGCCTTTCTACTGACTCTGAAAAACACCAAAAGAAAGATTCCCAGGGTCCCTGCTCATCTGCGTGAACGTGCCTTAGGCATGCTGCAAGGAGGCATGAGGACTGCAGATGTGGCCAGGGCAATAAATTGCAATGATCGTACTGTGAGACGCCTAAGACAGCGCTACAGGGAGACAGGACGGACAGCTGATCATCCTCGCAGTGGCAGACCACGTGTAACAACACCTGCACAGGATCGGTATATCCGAACATCACACCTGCGGGACAGGTACAGGATGGCAACAACAACTGCCCGAGTTACACCAGGAAAGCACAATCCCTCCATCAGTGCTCAGACTGTCCGCAATAGGCTGAGAGAGGCTGGACTGAGGGCTTGTAGGCCTGTTGTAAGGCAGGTCCTCACCAGACATCACCGGCAACATCGTCGCCTATGGGCACAAACCCACCGTCGCTGGACCAGACAGGACTGGCAAAAAGTGCTCTTCACTGACGAGTCGTGGTTTTGTCTCTCTCACCAGGGGTGATGGTCGGATTTGTGTTTATCGTCGAAGGAATGAGCGTTACACCGAGGCCTGTACTCTGGAGCGGGATCGATTTGGAGGTGGAGGGTCCGTCATGGTCTGGGGCGGTGTGTCAGAGCATCATCGGACTGAGCTTGTTGTCATTGCAGGCAATCTCAACGCTGTGCGTTACAGGGACAACATCCTCCTCCCTCATGTGGTACCCTTCCTGCAGGCTCATCCTGACATGACCCTCCAGCATGACAATGCCACCAGCCATACTGCTCGTTCTGTGCGTGATTTCCTGCAAGGCAGGAATGTCAGTGTTCTGCCATGGCCAGCGAAGAGCCCGGATCGCAATCCCATTGAGCACGTCTGGGACCTGTTGGATCGGAGGTTGAGGGCTAGGGCCATTGGTGGAAGAGTGGGGTAACATCTCACAGCAAGAACTAGCAAATCTGGTGCAGTCCATGAGGGGGAGATGCACTGCATTACTTAATGCAGCTGGTGGCCACACCAGATACTGACTGTTACTGTTGATTTTGACCCCCCCTTTGTTCAGGGACACATTATTCAATTTCTGTTAGTCACATGTCTGTGGAACTTGTTCAGTTTATGTCTCAGTTGTTGAATCTTGTTATGTTCATACAAATATTTACACATGTTAAGTTTGCTGAAAATAAACGCAGTTGACAGTGAGAGGACGTTTCTTTTTATGCTGAGTTTATTTTACCGCATGTATAATCTGAAGCATCTGGCTGGAATTTCCCCTACCCACCAAATATGGTGATGAGAGGAAGCCCCAAGGCCGGCAGTGCACTACGTTTTCTGTTCCCAAAGCTACAATCTGTTATGAACACAGTGCACTACGTTTTCTGTTCCCAAAGCTACAATCTGTTATGAACAGAGTGCACTACGTTTTCTGTTCCCAAAGCTACAATCTGTTATGAACACAGTGCACTACGTTTTCTGTTCCCAAAGCTACAATCTGTTATGAACAGAGTGCACTACGTTTTCTGTTTCCAAAGCTACAATCTGTTATGAACAGAGTGCACTACGTTTTCTGTTCCCAAAGCTACAATCTGTTATGAACAGAGTGCACTACGTTTTCTGTTCCCAAAGCTACAATCTGTTATGAACAGAGTGCACTACGTTTTCTGTTCCCAAAGCTACAATCTGTTATGAACAGAGTGCACTACGTTTTCTGTTCCCAAAGCTACAATCTGTTATGAACAGAGTGCACTACGTTTTCTGTTTCCAAAGCTACAGTCTGTTATGAACAGAGTGCACTACGTTTTCTGTTCCCAAAGCTACAGTCTGTTATGAACAGAGTGCACTACGTTTTCTGTTCCCAAAGCTACAGTCTGTTATGAACAGAGTGCACTACGTTTTCTGTTCCCAAAGCTACAGTCTGTTATGAACAGAGTGCACTACGTTTTCTGTTTCCAAAGCTACAATCTGTTATGAACAGAGTGCACTACGTTTTCTGTTCCCAAAGCTACAATCTGTTATGAACAGAGTGCACTACGTTTTCTGTTCCCAAAGCTACAATCTGTTATGAACAGAGTGCACTACGTTTTCTGTTTCCAAAGCTACAATCTGTTATGAACAGAGTGCACTACGTTTTCTGTTCCCAAAGCTACAATCTGTTATGAACAGAGTGCACTACGTTTTCTGTTTCCAAAGCTACAATCTGTTATGAACAGAGTGCACTACGTTTTCTGTTCCCAAAGCTACAATCTGTTATGAACAGAGTGCACTACGTTTTCTGTTCCCAAAGCTACAATCTGTTATGAACAGAGTGCACTACGTTTTCTGTTCCCAAAGCTACAGTCTGTTATGAACAGAGTGCACTACGTTTTCTGTTCCCAAAGCTACAGTCTGTTATGAACACAGTGCACTACGTTTTGTAAACGTGACCCTTTGCCAAAGTCTCCATTTTTTTTTTTATATAGGATTGCAAGGGCGAATCGAGTTGTTGCACAGTCACACTTCACAGAGGTGTTCGGAAATATGCAAATACATGCTAGAACTCGCTAGCTCCTTGCCTGGCTCTGCCCACCTCCTTGCTGCCCACTGTGCTTCATTTGCTTCCATTGAAAACAACACAGATGAACTATCTTGGGTTAGTTATAAATATCTATGGGTCAGAACTCCTACCCAGTTGCCATGTCAACAACACAGCTGCCAGTGCTGTGGGAACCGTGATGAAGGTGGACAGAAGAGAGATTTGCTATACGGGAGCTGTATAAATAAATATTGGCATCAAAGCTAGTAAAGATTTATGTACATGGTTTGGCAGCCAATAAATGTCATTTCTGAAGTGAACTCAGGCCTCTCTCTAAACAGTGTCAACTGAAATTGTTCAACATGAACTGCGCCACTAGCTAGCTAGCTTAGTTTGTTGCTAGCTAGCTTAGTTTGTTGCTAGCTTGGTTAGATGGTTGCTAGCTAGCTAGCTTGATAAAACAGTGCTGTCAATTTCATTTTGGCTCGCTATCAAAATTGTACAGCCAGAATGCTGTCTAAATCGATCCTTATACAATAACTAAATGGTTGGATAAACAATTACATTTGTGAAAATCACAATTTAATGCAGCAGATGACATTGGGTGGGTTTAGAGTTCCCAAACCATGTGGAATGATATGACAAAACAAAAGCAGCTTCAATTTGATTGGCTGTTGCATGTCATTTTAGTTGCGTTTGAGTTGCTTCATGTATCAGCAAAGTTGCTTGAAATGATGTCACTTACAACGGCAACAAAAACTGGTGTGAAAGTTGCGTGGTATAACTCCAGCCTAAGAATGGAGTGTGTTGGACGTTAACTACTGTATGATAAGTAGCAGGCTAATACCTGTTGTATCCTCAGCTGACAGGCGGCCAGCTCCTGGTCGTTCTCGTCCATCTTCTGGTTGCTCTCTGACTGGGTGCTCTCCAGCTGCCTACAGCGTTTCACCATGGTCTTCACCTCCGACTTCATCTTACTGATGTACAGACGAGCCACCGTGAACTCCTCGTCTATCAGACCACTGCCCTCGTGTTGCTGGGGGAGGGAGGGAGAAAAGAGAGAGACAGAGGTAGAAAGAAAGAAGGGCAAGGTTATCATTTTATTCAGGTTTAGGGGAAACAGATATTACATATTTCCTTTAGATGCTTATAAAATAATACCCATCTTTTGGAATGTCATGTGGTGACGTGTCATTTCCTGTTTACCTTGATGTCGTTGCTGCCCACGGCGATGCCAATCTCTGCCAGGTCTTTGAGTAGTGATGACATCATCTCACTGGTCCTCTTCTTCTGGTGGTTGGTCATCTCCTTCACTTTCTGCAGCTCAGAGTCAATGGACGTCAGGACGTTCTGGAAACAGACGGAGAAAAACATTTGCATATTTTAATATCATATGGACAAAAATAGAGGTATGACTGACTTATACAGATAACAAAAAACAACATGCAGGTCTTAAAACGTATTACAATATGAATAGACAGCTTTCTTCATGAGGAGTGGACATTGTCTCACTGATTTCTGGTTGAGTTCTTCGCTGAGCATCTCAAAGTCCGTGGTCTTCTGCTCCACCTCCTGACTCTTCTGGTCGTAGTTAACAGCCAGCTCCTCCAGGGCCTGCAGCACCTCCTTCACCTACAACACCACAGCATTAATAGTAACATTAACAATAACTATAGTAATAATAACAATATTATTATCCTTCACCTCATCCTTGGAAGCCTCGTTCTCAGCCTGCAGGCGGTTCAGCTCCGACTGCAGGTTGTCATGGTCGCGTCGCGATGACACCAGCAGCTACACACACACACACACACAAATGAAAAGTCAGACCATGACATAGATAGAAAGGTCATTTAGCTAACATACAGTTTGATTACTTTGATTGAGGTTCAATAGTCTTTAACCAGAATTACAGTAACAACAAGATGACAACAGCCCAACTCACCTCCTCCTGGTCCAACATCTGCTGCTTGAGCTTCTCAGCCAGCTGGCTCTGCTGGTTTATCTCATCATCCTGGACACACAGAGAGAGAGGACAGCAGGGAGAGAGAGGACCGCAGGGAGAGAGGACAGCAGGGAGAGAAAGGACAGCAGGGAGAGAGGACGGCAGGGAGAGAGAGGGCAGCAGGGAGAGAGGACAGCAGGGAGAGAGAGGACAGCAGGGAGAGAGGACAGCAGGGAGAGAGAGGACAGCAGGGAGAGAGGACAGCAGGGAGAGAGAGGACAGCAGGGAGAGAGGACAGCAGGGAGAGAGAGGACAGCAGGGAGAGAGAGGACAGCCGGGAGAGAGAGGACAGCAGGGAGAGAGAGGACAGCAGGGAGAGAGAGGACAGCAGGGAGAGAGAGGACAGCAGGGAGAGAGGGCAGCAGGGAGAGAGAGGACAGCAGGGAGAGAGAGGACAGCAGGGAGAGAGAGGACAGCAGGGAGAGAGGACAGGGTTAGCATCATCATTCAAACACACAGACAAACACACGCTCCAACATGGGGCGTCTCCCATGGACAGTCATCTACACTACATGACCAAAAGTATGTGGACACCTGCTCGTTGAACATCTCATTCCAAAATCATGGGCATTAATATGAAGTTGGTCCCCCCCCCCCTTTGCTGTTATAACAGCCTCCACTCTTCTGGGAAGGCTTTCCACTAGATGTTGGAACATTGCTGTGGGGACTTGCTTCCATTCAGCCACAACAGCATTAGGGAGGTTCGGCACTGATGTTGGGCAATTAGGCCTGGCTCGCAGTCGGTGTTCTAATTCATCCCAAAGGTGTTCGATGGGGTTGAGGTCAGGGCTCTGTGCAGGCCAGTCAAGTTCTTCCACCCCGAACTGGACAATCAATTTCTATATGTACCTCGCTTTGTGCACAGAGGCATTGTCATGCTGAAACAGAAAAGGGTCTTTCCCAAACTGTTGCCACAAAGTTGGAGGTCCTAAATCCTCCGTCGGACTGCCAGATGGTGAAGTGTGATTCATCACTCCAGAGAACACGTTTCCACTGCTCAGGAGTCCAATGGCAGAGAGCTTTACACCCATCCAGCCGACGCTTAGCATTGCGCATGGTTATCTTAGGCTTGTGTGCGGCTGCTCGGCCACGGAAACCCATTTCATGAAACTCCCAATGAGCAGTTCTTGTGCTGACGTTGCTTCCAGAGGCAGTTTGAAACTCGTTAGTGAGTGTTGCAACTGAGGACAGACAATTTTTACGCGCTTCAGCGCTCCCGTTCTGTGAGCTTGTGTGGACTACCACTTACCCACTTACAGTTGACCGAATGTTTGTCTATGGAGATTGCATGGCTGTGTGCTCAATTTTATACACCTGTCAGCAACGGGTGTGGCTGAAATAGCTGAATCCACCAATTTGAAGGGGTGTATAAATAGTGTATCTTGATGGATTGTTGTTCAACAACACACCTGCATCATGTCCAGTTGGCTTGTCCTAATATTTATATATTTTGTTAATTCCATTCTTTTACTTTTAGGTTTGTGTGTATTGTTGTGAATTGTTAGATATTACTGCACTATCGGAGCTAGAAACACAAGCATTTCGCTACACCCGCAATAACATCTGCTGAAGATGTGTATGTGACCAATAAAATGTGATTTGATTTGACCCGTGTGAGTGTCTTACTCAGCTCTTTCCCTTCAACTCATTAGTTGCATCCTAAATGGCACCCTATTCCCTATTGGGTCCTGTTTAAAAGTAGTACACAATATAGGGAATAGGGTGCAATTTATGACGTAGCCATTGGCTGTTGCTACTTCCTGCTGGATGCTGTGTGGCCGGTCTCTCTCACCTGATCATCCAGCTGCTTGCAGAGCTTGGTCAGCTCCCCCTCACACTTGTCTTTCTCAACACGCACAAACGCACACACACACACACACACACACGCTCTGTGGCCGGCCTCTCTCACCTTATCATCCAGCTGCTTGCAGAACTTGGTCAGCTCCCCCTCACACTTGTCCTTCTCAACACACACACACACACACACACACACACACACACACACACACACACACACACACACACACACACACACACACACACACACACACACACACACACACACACACACACACACACGCGCGCGCGCGCTCTGTGGCCGGCCTCTCTCACCTTATCATCCAGCTGCTTGTAAAGCTTGGCCAGCTCCCCGTCACACTTGTCCTTCTCTGCGTCGGACAGACGGAGCTGGGGCATGTTGGGGGTAGAGGCAGGCTTGTCGTTAGGCACATTGTCCAGGGCCAGCACCTCAGCCTGGGCCTTCTCCTTGTCAAACTGCTCGCCCACCGGTACACTCTCACCTGAAGGGGGCAGCGTGACAGTCACACAGAGAGGTCAGACACACCCTGCAGGGCTATGTCCCTCTCTCAAGAAAATGACATAAACACAAATCAGGGAGGTAGTAGTATGTGTACTTCTTCAATAAGAAACACTTATTTTCATTTTATATTGCAAACCATTTGAAATGTTTTGCTACGTTGTGCCTTAATGAACACGACCTTGCTGTTCTACTACGTCTGTACAGTAAAGATGAGGACCTAGCCAGCTGATAACTTTGGGCCTCTCCTCCTCACCGTTCCTCCAGCGGTTCAGCTCATTCTCCAGCCAGGTGATGGTGTTCCTCAGGGCCTTGCCCTTCTCCTTCTCCCTCTCGTACTTCTTCTTCCATTGTTCTGCCGTCAGCTCCACGTTCACACACACCGTGTTCTTAATGGTCTTCGCTCTGCAAACACCACAAACAGGACCAAACCGTTACACCCTATTTTAAATCAACAGCCCTGAATAGCTCACTAAATAGTGATTGTAGTAACTCATTGTGAATTGTTTATGTTTTTTGGGGAAAACGTGACTGTTGCCATGCATACTTGTGGGATTGTATTAACAGTGGACTACTACAAATATATTTTGGAGTGAACAATGCCTTTAGGAGCTAGTGAGTGAGCCCACCTCTGTCCAAACATGAGGGTGGACTTGGTCTCTGACTCGTTGTAGGCGGAGGGAGAGGCACAGATAACAATGGTGGTCCTACAGTTCCCCCCCAGAGAGTCCTGAAGGATTCTGGTCATTTTACTGTCTCTGTACGGGATATAACCCTGAAACAAAACAACGTTCACTAAGAGAAACAACAATAGAATTCCCATTCAAGATGTTACACTCTGAGAAAAGAAGAAACGAAACAAATCAATCTACGATTGAAACAAAAGGAGTGGAATTATACAACTGTGAATCAGCTAGAACCAAACCCCTGGCCTTTATTTATTTACATCTCTAAAATAATGACGGATACTGTTGATGTGAGGTATTGGGCTTTAGTGGGTCAACTCATCTTTACACCAACCAAACCAACAGTCACAGTATCTGTGATAGTAGAGGGATACTCACAGAGCCTTCTGCCAGGGCTGAGATGACGTTGCCCAGTGAAGACAGAGACTTATTAATGTTCTTGGCCTCGTCCAGCAGGGCTCCCTCCGCCCCCGTCTTACTGACCTGGGAAGAAAGAGACAGACAGGGACCGTCTGGTAAGATAGATCACATGTACAAACACTTGCTGTGCACCAGAGGCCTTAATAATATATTGGGATGGGTCAAACATGTGGTCTGGGTGACATAACCTAACAATGTTCATCAGTCTTGATAATATCAACAGATTAGACTACTGGGAAAAAATACATTGTGGGCTATGTACATTTACTCAGAGATAAATCTAGAGAGGGGGGGGGGGTATAAAAGAGAGTGCAGCAGAAGAGAACGAGAGAGAGAGAGGGTGAAAGAGAGCTAGAGAGTAGACGAGGGAGAGAAAGAAAGAAAGAGAGAGAGTCTATGGCAACCTAAATGCCAGAACCGGACAAGAACCTGACACCCTCAGCACACAGGGGGACAAACACCTGCCTGTAGGTGACAGCATTCCCTCCCCCATATGCCCCCATGACACAATTACGACAACATAACCAACAAAAACAGGTCACAACTCCTGCAGCTCTGTCGCATGCTGGGTATGTACATAGTCAATGGTAGGCTTTGGAGGGGACTCCTATGGAAGGTACACCTATAGCTCATCTCCTGGCAGTAATACTGTAGACTACTTTATCACTGACCTCAACCCAGAGTCTCTCAGAGCGTTCACAGTCAGCCCACTGACACCCCTATCAGATCACAGCAAAATCACAGTCTACTTGAACAGAGCAATCCTCAATCATGAGGCATCAAAGGCCAAAGCAACTGAATAATATTAACAAATGCTATTGATGGAAGGAAATTAGTGTGGAAATCTACCAAAAAACAATTTTCTTAGGTTGTCTGCTTGAAATGTTTAGATTTGACAGGGAAGCTGAGAGGTCAAATATACTGTTTAGTGTTTCTATTGGCAAGTTTACACCTTCACTATCTTTACTATTACAGTGAAACATTTTGTCCAGGAAGATGTCTAGAAGGTATTGAATTTGTTGTTGCCAAATTGATAGAATTTGTTGTTGCCTAATTAACAACAATGACAAATGGTTTGATGAAGAATGCAAAAACCTAAGAAAGAAATTGAGAAACCTATCCAACCAAAAACATAGAAACCCAGAACCTGAGTCTACGCCTTCACTATGGTGAATCACTAAAACAAAAGGGAAAGGGGGACACTAGTCAGTTGTACAACTGAATGCATTCTGTAATGTGTCTTCCACATTTAACCCAACCCCTCTGAATCAGAGAGGTGCGGGGGGCTGCAATAATCGACATCCACGTCTTCAGCGCCCGGGGAACAGTTAACTGCCTTGTTCAGGGGCAGAACGACAGACGTTTACCTTGTCAGCTCGAGGATTTGATCCAGCAATCTTTTGGTTACTGGCCCAACGCTCTAAACACTAGGCTACCTGCCGCCCCAATACAGAAATACATTATGGAAAAAGAAGGAACAGCACGGCAGAAATCAGCTCAATGTAATTGAAGAATCCATAGACTCTACCCACTTCTGGGAAAAACAAACAACAACACAAAGAGTTATCTATCCAAAATGGAGATATATGGGTAAACCACTTCTCCAATAACAAAGAACAAAACATATACATGATGAAATACAAATCTTAGAATAAACTATTAAAGACGACCAGAACCCACTGGATTCTCCAATTACATTGAATGAACGACAGGACAAAATACAAACCCTCCAACCCAAAAAGACCTGTGGGATTGATGGTATCCTAAATGAAATGATAAAATATACAGACAACAAATTCCAATTGACTACACTTAAACTCTTTAACATCATCCTCAGCTCTGGCATCTTCCCCAATATTTGCAACCAAGGACTGATCACTTTAATTGTCACACCCTGGCCTTTGTTATATTGATTTTCTTTATTAGTTTAGTTAGGTCAGGGTGTGACATGGGGGATGTTTGTGTGTTTTGTCTAGTTTAGGGTGTGTGTATTGTTTAGGGAGGTTTGTAGAGTGTATGGGGTTGTGTTAAGTGTAGAGGTTTAGGAAAGTCTATGGTTGCCTGGTTTGGTTCTCAATCAGAGACAGCTGTTTATTGTTGTCTCTGATTGGGAGCCATATTTAAGGCAGCCATAGGCTTTAGGTGATTGTGGGTAATTGTCTATGTTCTATGTTGCATGTGTGCACTTAGTTCGTTTTAGCTTCACGATCGTTTGTTTTTGTTCGTTTAGTAAGTGTTTGTTTTTCTTCATTAAAAGAAGATGTCTTTTTCCCACGCTGCGCCTTGGTCCACTCATTCGTCTCATAACGATCGTGACATTAATCCACAAAAGTGGAGACAAATTTGACCCCAATAACGACCGTGGGATATGCGTCAACACCAACCTTGGGAAAATCCTCTGCATTATCATTAACAGCAGACTCGTACATTTCCTCAGTGAAAACAATGTAGCTGAGCAAATGTCAAATTGGCATTTTACCAAATTACCGTACGACAGACCACGTATTCACCCTGCACACCCTAATTGACAAATAAACAGATCAAAACAAAGGCAAAGTTTTATCATGCTTTGTTGATTTCAAAAAAGCTTTCGACTCAATTTGGCAAGAGGGCCTGCTATACAAATTGATGGAAATTGGTGTTGGAGGAAAAACATACGAAATTATAAAACACATGTACACAAACAACAAGTGTGTGGTTAAAATGGGCAAAAAAAACACATTTCTTTCCACAGGGCCGGGGCTTGAGACAGGGACGCAGCTTAAGCCCCACCCTTTTCAACATGTATATCAACAAATTGGCGAGGGCACTAGAACAGTCTGCAGCCCTCGGCCTCACCCTACTAAAATGATCTGGTGCTTCTGTCCCCAACCAAGGAGGGCCTACAGCAGCACCTAGATCTTCTGCACAGGTTCTGCCAGACCTGGGCCCTGACAGTAAGTCTCAGTAAGACAAAAATAATGGTGTTCCAAAAAAGGTCCAGTTGCCAGGACCACGAATACAAATTCCATCTATACACCGTTGTCCTAGAGCACACAAACAACTATACATACCTTGGCCTAAACATCAGCGCCACAGGTAACTTCCACAAAGCTGTGAACGATCTGAGAGACAAGTCAAGAAGGGCCTTCTATGCCATCAAAAGGAACATAAACCAAGAATTCACAAAATGGGACAAACACCAAATTGAGACACTGCATGCAGATTTCTGCTAAAATATCCTCAGTGTACAACAATGTAAAACACAACATAAAACACCAAATAATGCATGCAGAGCACAATTAGGCCGATACCCGCTAATTATCAAAATCCAGAAAAGAGACGTTAAATTCTACAACCACCTAAAAGGAAGTGATTCCCAAACCTTCCATAACAAAGACATCACCTACAGAGAGATGAACCTGGAGAAGAGTCCCCTAAGCAAGCTGGTCCTGGGGCTCTGTTCACAAACACAAACAAACCCCACAGAGCCCCAGGACAGCAACACAATTAGACCCAACCAAATCATGAGAAAACAAAAAGATAATTACCTGATACATTGGAAAGAATTTACAAAAAAACTGAGCAAACTAGAATGCTATTTGGCCCTAAACAGAGAGTACACAGTAGCAGAATACCTGACCACTGTGACTGACCCAAACTTAAGGAAATCTTTGACTATGTACAGACTCAGTGAGCATTGCCTTGCTATTGAGAAAGGCCGCCGTAGGCAGACCTGGCTCTCAAGAGAAGACAGGCTATGTGCACACTGCCCACAAAATGAGGTGGAAACTGAGCTGCACTTCCCAACCTGCCAAATGTATGGCCGTATTAGAGACACATATTTCCCTCAGATTACACAGATCCACAACGACTTCGAAAACAAACCCAATTTTGATAAACTCCCATATCTACTGGGTGAAATTCCACAGTGTGACATCACAGCAGCAAGATTCGTGACCTGTTGCCACAAGAAAAGGGCAACCAGTGAAGAACAAACACCATTGTAAATACAACCCATATTTATGTTTATTTATTTTCCCTTTTGTACTTAACTATTTGCACATTACATTCGGGGCAGCAGGAAGTCTAGTGGTTAGAGCACATATGTCAGAGTCAAGGCCCGCGGGCCACATCCGGCCCGCGAGAAGGTTTTTTACGGCCCCTGGGATGATCTTGATTTATTATTAGAACCGGCCCGCAGACCGCAGCAAGCCGGCAGCCCGCAGATCTTTTACACGCACCAATACTACATTTCCCACAATGCAACGGTGACGCACCGAGCAGTAGGCTGCTTCATTTCAATATTTATTGGCACAGCAGTCGTCAGCATCACAGTAAAATTAACTTTCAGATACCCATCAAAAATGGCAAAACGGAAGGTGGACACTGAGAACCGGGGGTTTCAAACAAGGTGGGAGTCGGAGTATATGTTCACGGAGGTAGCTGGAAAACCTGTGTGTCTTCTGTGTGGAGAAAGTGTGGCGGTACTGAAAGAGTATAATCTGAGACGACATTATGAAACGAAACACGCGGACAAAAACAAGAATATGGACATGGAACAAAGGCTACAAAAGGCAGAGGAATTAAAACGAGGCCTCAAATCTCGACAGGCTCTGTTCAAAAAAGCCAAATCACAAGGCCAGGCTGCTGTCAAGGCCAGTTTTATTTTGGCAGAAGAGATCGCTAAATCAGCCCGGCCATTTACGGAGGGGGATTTCATCAAAAACTGCATGATTAAAGTTTGTGACGAAGTTTGCCCAGAAAAAAGGCAACTCTTTTTAAATGTGAGTCTGAGCAGAAACACCATTGCCGAGAGAGTAGACCAGTTGTCCATCAATCTAAAAGAGCAGCTTGTGAAAAAGGGAAAAGATTTCATTGCATATTCCTTGGCTGTGGATGAGAGCACCGACATTTCTGACATTGCCCAGTTGTCAATTTTCATCCGCGGAGTGGACTCCAGCCTAAGCGTGACAGAGGAGTTTTTGGCTTTACGTCCTATGCATGGCACAACTACGGGGCATGATTTGTATGAAGAGGTGTCAAGATGTGTAAATGAGATGGAGCTGCCTTGGGAAAAACTCGTGGGTTTGACAACCGACGGAGCACCTGCGATGTGTGGACACAGGAGCGGACTGGTGGCGAAGATACGGGAAAAGATGCAAGAGGAAAACGCGACAGGTGAGCTGACAGCTTATCATTGTATCATACACCAGGAAGCGTTGTGCGGTAAAGCCTTGAAAATGGAGCATGTAATGAGCATCATCACGCGCACAGTTAACTTTATCAGAGCCAAAGGTTTGAATCACCGCCAGTTCAAGGCATTTCTGACGGAGTTAGAAACGGAGCATGGTGATTTGCCTTATCACACAGAGGTGCGATGGCTAAGCCAGGGAAAGGTGCTTCAAAGATGTTTCGAGCTTCGTGAGGAGATTTGTCTGTTCTTGGACAGCAAAGGGAAAGACACAACACAACTCCGAGACGAAATGGAATATATTTGTTAGGTTTTCAGTAGGTTCAATTAGGTTCACTAGACTATATGCGTCATTTAAAAATTTTTCAATGAACATTCGAACAGTCCGGCCCTCGGCTTGTAGCTAAATTTTTTATTTGGCCCTCCGTCCATTTGACTTTGACACCCCTGGGTTAGAGTGTGGGGCCAGTAACCTAAAGGTTGCTAGATTGAATCCCCGAGCTGACAAGGTAAAAATCTGTCGTTCTGCCCCTGAACAAGGCAGTTAACCCAATGTTCCCCGGTAGGCCGTCATTGTAAATAAGAATTTGTTCTTAACTGACTTACCTAGTTAAATAAAGGTTCAATAAACTTTTTTAATTTTTAATTACAACACTGTATATAAACATAATATGACATTTGAAATGTCTTTATTCTTTTGGAACTATTGTGAATGTTAAGTTTTTATTGTTTATTTCACTTTTGTTTATTTCACTTGCTTTGGCAATGCTAACATATGTTTCCCATGATAATAAAGCCCCTTAAATTGAAATTGAATTGAGACAGAGAGCAGGAGAGAGAGAGAGAGAGCAGAAGAGAGAGAGCAGGAGAGAGAGAGAGAGCAGAAGAGAGAGAGCAGGAGAGAGAGAGAGAGCAGAAGAGAGAGAGCAGGAGAGAAAGAGAGAGCAGAAGAGAGAGAGCAGGAGAGAAAGAGAGAGCAGAAGAGAGAGAGCAGGAGAGAAAGAGAGAGCAGAAGAGAGAGAGCAGGAGAGAAAGAGAGAGCAGAAGAGAGAGAGCAGGAGAGAAAGAGAGAGCAGAAGAGAGAGAGCAGGAGAGAAAGAGCGCAACATAGAGAGGGAGTGAGAAGGAGGGTGAAAGAGAGAGAGTAGCAGAGAGAGAATTTGTGTCAGGGAGTTCTGTTTCCCTCAGACAGCAGGCAGTTAGTAGAGTCATGAGGGGCCAGATCAGGATGTTTTGACTCATACATGTTGTGTTGTTGTTGTACCTTTTCTCTAAAAAAAGGAAAGCCTGCACACTGCTCTTGCCAGTATCCCTTTACAAAAATGACATATCGGAATCGGTTGTCTGCCTTCATCAGAACAGGACCAGTGTGCAGGTTTCTCTTTCATTGTTTTATTCCTGAACCTGCAATAAGCTGCAATAAGCTAACCTCAGATAGTCTTTTCCTACCTTTTCACTTCCAGCCAGGTCGACAAGGTAGAGCTTTCCGCTCAGTTTCTGCTCTGTAGCAGTGTTCTCCTGCTTCACGTTGATCTGGAAGATACTGTGACTTCTGGAGCTGTGCTCATTCATGTCTGAGACAAGACAACAGGTCTGGGATCAGCACTGATCAGTTAAAATATTAATACTGTGACTTCTGGAGCTGTGCTCATTCATGTCTGAGACAAGACAACAGGTCTGGGATCAGCACTGATCAGGCAGGTAGAATAATAATACACAAATAGAGACTGATTGTGTCTGAAAAGGCACCCTATTCCCTTCATCGACCAGAGCCCTCAAAAGTAGTGCACTATAAAGGGAATAGGGCCCTGGGCCCTAGTCAAAAGTAGTGCATTATAAAGGGAATAGGGTGCCATATGGGATGGACTTTAGGGCGGACTCTTACTTGTAACTGCTACATGTCTGTTAGATTTGCCTTCATCAATGGTGTCCATGACTTCCTCTGGGCTGCAGACAAATCTCTCAGTGCATCCCTGTGGACAAAGAAAACCTGTGACGACACTGGACCATCTTATCAACTCTTAATGTAATCACAAAATGAAATGGCTTTAAGCAGTCACTTTTATCCAAAGAGAGTTAGAGTGATATAAATGGCTTTAAGCAGTCACTTTTATCTAAAGAGAGTTAGAGTGGTATAAATGGCTTTAAGCAGTCACTTTTATCCAACGAGAGTTAGCGTGATATAAATGGCTTTAAGCAGTCACTTTTATCCAAAGAGAGTTAGAGTGATATAAATGGCTTTAAGCAGTCACTTTTATCCAACGAGAGTTAGCGTGATATAAATGGCTTTAAGCAGTCACTTTTATCCAAAGAGAGTTAGAGTGATATAAATGGCTTTAAGCAGTCACTTTTATCCAACGAGAGTTAGAGTGATATAAATGGCTTTAAGCAGTCACTTTTATCCAACGAGAGTTAGAGTGATATAAATGGCTTTAAGCAGTCACTTTTATCCAACGAGAGTTAGAGTGATATAAATGGCTTTAAGCAGTCACTTTTATCCAACGAGAGTTAGAGTGATATAAATGGCTTTAAGCAGTCACTTTTATCCAACGAGAGTTGGAGTGATATAAATGGCTTTAAGCAGTCACTTTTATCCAACGAGAGTTAGAGTGATATAAATGGCTTTAAGCAGTCACTTTTATCCAACGAGAGTTAGAGTGATATAAATGGCTTTAAGCAGGCACTTTTATCCAGAGAGTTGAAGTGATATAAATGGCTTTAAGCAGTCACTTTTATCCAATGAGAGTTAGAGTGATATAAATGGCTTTAAGCAGTCACTTTTATCCAACGAGAGTTAGAGTGATATAAATGGCTTTAAGCAGTCACTTTTATCCAGAGAGTTGGAGTGATATAAATGGCTTTAAGCAGTCACTTTTATCCAAAGAGAGTTAGAGTGATATAAATGGCTTTAAGCAGTCACTTTTATCCAGAGAGTTAGTGGTATAAATGGCTTTAAGCAGTCACTTTTATCCAAAGAGAGTTAGAGTGATATAAATGGCTTTAAGCAGTCACTTTTATCCAACGAGAGTTAGAGTGATATAAATGGCTTTAAGCAGTCACTTTTATCCAAAGAGAGTTAGAGTGATATAAATGGCTTTAAGCAGTCACTTATATCCAACGAGAGTTAGAGTGATATAAATGGCTTTAATCAGTCACTTTTATCCAACGAGAGTTAGAGTGGTATAAATGGCTTTAAGCAGTCACTTTTATCCAACGAGAGTTAGAGTGATATAAATGGCTTTAAGCAGTCACTTTTATCCAAAGAGAGTTAGAGTGATATAAATGGCTTTAAGCAGTCACTTTTATCCAGAGAGTTAGAGTGATATAAATGGCTTTAAGCAGTCACTTTTATCCAACGAGAGTTAGTGATATAAATGGCTTTAAGCAGTCACTTTTATCCAAAGAGAGTTAGAGTGGTGCATGCATACAGTTGAGTAGCTTCAGAGCCTGTCTTTTCATAGGGAATCGCTACATTGTCTATGTCAGGTGACACCATGTTTTATGTTATTAGGTGGCTGCAGTCTTAACAGTTTATTGGGTGAGTAACTAAGTGAGGACGTTTAGCTCATTTCTGTATTGAAGACTCACCTTGACATAGGGAACTCTGTTTTTGTCTTCATGCACTGACAGGTTGGTCTTTGACACTGGAGAGAAGGAAACATGTAACATAGTCAAGACTCTAGACCAGGGGTGTCAAACTCATGCCACGGAGGGCTGAGTGTCTGCGGGTTTTCCTTCCTCCCTTGAACTCGATTGATGAATTAAGGTCACTAATTAGTAAGGAACTCCCCTCACCTGGTTGTCTAGATCTTAACTGAAGGGGAAAAAACTCAAACCTGCAGACACTAGTCCCTCAATGGAATGACTTAGACACTCCTACTGTAGACCTACTGTAGATAGTTCTAGAGCCAAGGCAGAAAGCCCGTCTTCTGCTGTTAAATGGAGATTGAACTAGCCATTTAAGTATCATTGCGTGTGTGTGAAGAAACCTCATGCTCAAACTGGGTGAGGAAAATGTATTTAAGGACCGATACAAATACACCATGTTTACAGAGCACAATGCAGACGTTCTTTCTCTTCAGTCCAAACATGAACAGGCGATTCATTCTAGTATCAGTAAACACATTTCCATCTGATGTCCTGAACACCACCATCCACCCTTTTCCTGTTTCAACAGGCAACATTTCATCAATCAGCTGCTTTTAACAGACAGCGATGTAAACTAGCCAATTATAAACACCAGCATGGCCACAAGCCAGGAGGAGAGGCACGCTATATATGACGTGTCCTAAATGACACCTTATTCCCTATGTAGTGCACTAGTTTTAACCAGGGCCCATAGGGCTATGGTCTAAAGTAGTGCACTACGTAGGTAATAGGCCGCCATTTAGGACACATGCTGTGTTCACTCTGCCTAAGACTTACTATCCAAGAGGTCCCGAATCTTGTCCAAGTAAATTTCATAATATGAAACCTGGAAAATAAGAGGAGTGTCTCATTAGAAAGTATCCACAGAGACAAATCAACAGGTTTTAAAACCCTGTCAACTAAAGTTATTCTACTGAATGTCTTTCAACCAGCTACTGTAAAGCAATTCAACTCTGACGTAGTAGAGCACTAGCCAGTCGCTACCCTGATGTGGAACTCTATGTTCTGACGTAGTAGAGCTCTAGCCAGTAGGTACCCTGATGTAGAACTCTATGTTCTGACGTAGTAGAGCTCTAGTCAGTAGCTACCCTGATGTAGAACTCTATGTTCTGACGTAGTAGAGCTCTAGCCAGTAGCTACCTTGATGTATAACTCTATGTTCTGACGTAGTAGAGCTCTAGCCAGTAGCTACCCTGATGTGGAACTCTATGTTCTGACGTAGTAGAGCTCTAGCCAGTAGCTACCTTGATGTATAACTCTATGTACTGACGTAGTAGAGCTCTAGCCAGTAGCTACCTTGATGTATAACTCTATGTTCTGACGTAGTAGAGCTCTAGCCAGTAGCTACCTTGATGTAGAACTCTATGTTCTGACGTAGTAGAGCTCTAGCCAGTAGCTACCTTGATGTAGAACTCTATGTTCTGACGTAGTAGAGCTCTAGCCAGTAGCTACCCTGATGTAGAACTCTATGTTCTGACGTAGTAGAGCACTAGCCAGTAGCTACCTTGATGTATAACTCTATGTACTGACGTAGTAGAGCTCTAGCCAGTAGCTACCTTGATGTAGAACTCTATGTTCTGACGTAGTAGAGCACTAGCCAGTAGCTACCTTGATGTATAACTCTATGTTCTGACGTAGTAGAGCTCTAGCCAGTAGCTACCTTGATGTAGAACTCTATGTTCTGACGTAGTAGAGCTCTAGCCAGTAGCTACCTTGATGTATAACTCTATGTTCTGACGTAGTAGAGCTCTAGCCAGTAGCTACCTTGATGTAGAACTCTATGTTCTGACGTAGTAGAGCTCTAGCCAGTAGCTACCTTGATGTAGAACTCTATGTTCTGACGTAGTAGAGCACTAGCCAGTAGCTACCTTGATGTAGAACTCTATGTTCTGACGTAGTAGAGCACTAGCCAGTCGCTACCTTGA
Source organism: Salvelinus namaycush (assembly GCF_016432855.1). Lineage (NCBI taxonomy): Eukaryota > Metazoa > Chordata > Actinopteri > Salmoniformes > Salmonidae > Salvelinus > Salvelinus namaycush. The sequence continues at coordinate 40,471,526 of NC_052317.1, forward strand.
TGTATAACTCTATGTTCTGACGTAGTAGAGCTCTAGCCAGTAGCTACCCTGATGTAGAACTCTATGTTCTGACGTAGTAGAGCTCTAGTCAGTAGCTACCCTTGATGTATAACTCTATGTTCTGACGTAGTAGAGCTCTAGTCAGTAGCTACCTTGATGTATAACTCTATGTTCTGACGTAGTAGAGCTCTAGCCAGTAGCTACCTTGATGTAGAACTCTATGTTCTGACGTAGTAGAGCACTAGCCAGTCGCTACCTTGATGTATAACTCTATGTTCTGACGTAGTAGAGCTCTAGCCAGTAGCTACCTTGATGTATAACTCTATGTTCTGACGTAGTAGAGCTCTAGTCAGTAGCTACCCTTGATGTATAACTCTATGTTCTGACGTAGTAGAGCTCTAGCCAGTAGCTACCTTGATGTAGAACTCTATGTTCTGACGTAGTAGAGCTCTAGCCAGTAGCTACCTTGATGTATAACTCTATGTTCTGACGTAGTAGAGCTCTAGTCAGTAGCTACCCTGCTGTAGAACTCTATGTTCTGACGTAGTAGAGCTCTAGCCAGTAGCTACCTTGATGTATAACTCTATGTTCTGACGTAGTAGAGCTCTAGCCAGTAGCTACCTTGATGTAGAACTCTATGTTCTGACGTAGTAGAGCTCTAGCCAGTAGCTACCTTGATGTAGAACTCTATGTTCTGACGTAGTAGAGCACTAGCCAGTAGCTACCTTGATGTAGAACTCTATGTTCTGACGTAGTAGAGCTCTAGTCAGTAGCTACCTTGATGTAGAACTCTATGTTCTGACGTAGAGAGCTCTAGCCAGTAGCTACCCTGCTGTGGAACTCTATGTTCTGACGTAGTAGAGCACTAGCCAGTAGCTACCTTGATGTAGAACTCTATGTTCTGACGTAGTAGAGCACTAGCCAGTAGCTACCCTGCTGTGGAACTCTATGTTCTGACGTAGTAGAGCTCTAGCCAGTAGGTACCTTGATGTGGAACTCCAGGTTCTCGTCCATAGAGTAGATGTAGTTAAAGATGTCCTGCACTATCCTGGGGATGATCCCCATCCCATCTGTGTCATGAAGGTTTCCCTCCATCGTGTGGGTTTTGCCAGATGACGTCTGTCCATATGCAAATATTGTCCCGTTGTACCCCTCCAGAACATCTGGAAGAAGAAGAGGAGGAATCAATATTAATCCATACAAGATGGAAATGTACCCAACTCCTCCGAAACACACACACACACACACACACACACACACACACACACACACAAAGAAACACACACACATACACTACAGTTCAAAAGTGTGCGGTCACTTAGAAATGTCCCTGTTTTTGAAAGAAAAGCACTTTTTTTGTCCATTAAAATAACATCAAATTGGATCAGAAATACAGTGTAGATATTGTTAATGTTGTAAATGACTATTGTAGTTGGAAACTGCTGATTTTTAATGGAATATCTACATAGGCGTACAGAGGCCCATTATCAGCAACCATCACTCCTGTGTTCCAAAGGCACGTTGTGTTAGCTAATCCAAGTTTATAATTTTAAAAAGGCTAATTGATCATTAGAAAACCCTTTTGCAATTATGTTAGCACAGCTGATAACTGTTGTTCTGATTAAAGAAGCAATAAAACTGGCCTTTAGACTAGATGAGTATCTGGAGCATCAGCATTTGTTAGTTCGATTACAGGCTCAAAATGGCCAGAAACAAATACTTTCTTCTGAGACTCGTCCGTCTATTCTTATTCTAAGAAATTAAGGCTATTCCATGCGAGAAAATGCCAAGAAACTGAAGATCTCGTACAACGCTGTGTACTACTCCCTTCACAGAACAGCGCAAACTGGCTCTAACCAGAATAGAAAGAGGAGTGGGAGGCCCCGGTGCACAACTGAGCAAGAGGACAAGTACATTAGAGTGTCTAGTTTGAGAAACAGACGCCTCACAAGTCCTCAACTGGCAGCTTCATTAAATAGTACCCACAAAACACCAGTCTCAACGTCAACAGTGAAGAGGCGACTCCGGGATGCTGGACTTCTAGGCAGAGTTGCAAAAAAAAAGCCATATCTCAGACTGGCCAATAAAAATAAAAGATTAAGACGGGCAAAAGAACACAGACACTGGACAGAGGAACTTTGCGGGTACTATTTACATGTATTTAACCCAATATTTTGGGCATTAAACAGTCTCCATATACATTATACTTCCATAAATGTTTTAACTGGTACCGGGGGACCTTCAGATGAGTCTTGTGAGGCCTGTGGGCATCCTAGAGCAAAACAACCGACATGGACGTGTTCGTGATAGTCCCACCTTTGCACAGATTAATCATATTAGTGTGTAGCCCAAAAGGTTCGGATGCTACAGACAGAAGTTAGCAGATCGACTGTACCGACTTCAGACGAGTCCCAAGATGCTTGTTGGTGTCGTACAGCAAAACGGAGACCATCATCGTGTTTGTGAGAGTCTCATATCTCATAATAGTTTGTAAGCTAAACTGTTCAGACGCTACAGACGATTTTGTGAGAATTTTTTTGGGGGGGATGTCTCATGGTCTGACAAACACTGCTCTATCTCTGTCAGCTTTCACCGAAGATGCAGAAGTGCGACATGGTGGATGTGGTGGATTGAGACGCAATGCAAAAAAAACATCTCTGGCTTAAACTGACGCATTTTAATGGTGATTTTTGTATTATGCTAATTAGATTTCCGCGGGCGGACATCGACCTTAGGGGTTAACAGACATCTACAGTAGAACAGAGTGTTCATAAACCATGTCTGAGCAGAGCTCACCTTTGACGATCTTCTGGGCGCAGGCGTTGTATACTTGCTCCTGTGTCGTATTAGGCTGGAACACTCTGTCAAACTGGAACGGTTTGCTCTGCGAGGCAGAGACAGAGAGACAGAGAGAGAGAGAGAGAGAGAGAGAGAGAGAGAGAGAGAGAGAGAGAGAGAGAGAGAGAGAGAGAGAGAGAGAGACAGAGCGAGAGAGAGAGAGACAGAGAGAGAGAGAGAGAGAGAGACAGAGAGACAGAGAGAGACAGAGAGAGAGAAAGAAATTAGAGAATGAGTTTCACAACTGTCTGTCTGACATTCAATTTAAACCAACTGTATATGTAAAGACCAACTGTATATGTATATGTAAAAATCGGCCAATTAATCGGTATCGGCTTTTTTTTGGTCCTCCAATAATCGGTATCGGTATCCACGTTGAAAAATCCTAATTGGTCGAACTCTAGTGACTACATGATTCCATATTTGTTATTTCATAGTTTTGATGTCTTCACTATTATTCTACAATGTATAAAATATTAAAAATAAAGAAAAACCCTTGAATGAGTAGGAGGCCAAAACGTTTTGACTGGTCCTGTACACCAATGCAGCACAGTAGAACTACGAAAGGCAAATGTGGGTTTGTGCTCCGAGGAACCTCTCTATTCAGGACAGCAGCTATAACACTGCTCTCTGATCAGAACCACAGAGTTATCCGTACAGGACATCACCTGACCTGACCCACTGATCAGTCACAAGATGGGGCACAGCCAGCCACAACACAACCTAGCCAAACTGACACTGCAGTACTGACAACATTAAGCTGCAGTACTGACAACATTAGGCTGCAGTACTGACAACATTAGGCTGCAGTACTGACAACATTAGGCTGCAGTACTGACAACATTAGGCTGGGCCTATCCTCACTATCAGTAGTACAGACCAAGTTCAAAGTTCTCATGAGTCTGGAAGGCAGTGCTCCTTTACCTCCACTACACTGCAGCCTGAAAGAGTCATGATTACTCAGTGGAGATGACACAGTGAAACCATTGTTCTAGTATTTTTCAGTGATGTCTTTCACGGACACTACTACTGGCTTCTTGGTCTGCCTTGGGAAAATCTGATTTGTCTAGAATGTACAAACACATCTATTGAACAGGCCAGTGATAAATGCAAGATCACTCAGAGTGCAGAATAAACAGCCACAGGGGGATGGAAGTGCTTTAGCCAACTGGATTTCCCCCCCTATAGACTCTGTATTTACTAGGCAATAGAATGGTAATAACTGCCTGGAAAGTATATACCCAGTTTAAATTCCAATCATAGTGCTGCGCCGACGGAGATGGCCGCCTCGCTTCACGTTCTTAGTAAACTATGCAGTAATTTGTTTATTTATTTATTATTTCTTACATTTTTAGCCCAGAAAATCTCAAGTGTTATTACATACAGCCGCGAAAAACTATTGGATATAAAAGCGACGTCAATTTACCAACATTACGACCAGGAATAAGACTTCCCGAAGCGGATCCTTTATTCGCACCTCCACCCTGGACATTGGTTCTAATCCCAGAGGCCGATCCAAAACAACGTGGTCACCGCAGGAGAGGCAGACGGAGCGGCCTCCTGGTCAGACTTAGAAGGCGAGCACACCATCCACCGCTTCCAAGCATATTAGTCGCCAATGTCCAATCTCTAGACAACAAGGTGGACGAAATTAGGGCACGAGTCGCCTTCCAGAGAGACATTCTCTGTAACATTCTCTGTTTCACGGAAACATGGCTCACTCGGGATACGTTGTCAGAGTCGGTACAGCCACCTGGTTTTCTCCATGCATTGCGCCAACAGAAACAAACATCTCTCTGGTAAGAAGAAGGGCGGGGGTGTATGCCTCATGATTAACGAGTCATGGTGTAATCATAACAACATACAGGAACTCAAGTCCCTTTGTTCACCTGACCTAGAATTCCTTACAAGCAAATGCCGACCGCATTATCTTCCAAGAGAATTCTCTTAGATTATAGTCACAGCCATGTATATTCCCCCCCAAAGCAGATACCTGGGCGGCCCTGAAATAACTTCACTGGACCCTATGTAAACTGGAAACCATATATCCCTTCGGCAAATCTGACCATGACTCCATCTTGTTGCTCCCCTCCTATAGGCAGAAACTAAAACAGGACGTGTCCGTTCTCAGGTCTATCCAACGCTGGTCTGACCAATCGGATTCCACGCTTCAAGATTGCTTCGATCACACGGACTGGGATATGTTCCGGGTAGCCTCAAACAATAACATCGACGTGTACGCTGACTCGGTGAGTGAGTTCATTAGGAAGTGCATTGGAGATGTTGTACCCACTGTGACTATTAAAAGCTTCCCTTACCAGAAACCGTGGATTGATGGCAGCATTCGCGCAAAACTGAAAGTGCGAACCAACGCATTTAATCATGGCAAGGCGACTGGATTCATGACTGAATACAAACAGTGTAGCTATTCCCTGCGCAAGGCAATCAAACAAGCAAAGCATCAGTATAGAGACAAAGTAGAGTCGCAGTTCAACGGCTCAAACACGAGACCTATGTAGCAGGGTCTACAGACAATCACGGATTACAAAAAGAAAACCAGCCCCGTCGTGGACATCGACGTCTCGCACCCAGACAAATTAACTTTTTAGAGATAGGGGGCAGCATTTTCACTTTGGATGAATAGCGTGCCCAGAGTGAACTGCCTTCTACTCTGTCCCAAATGCTAATATATGCATATTATTATTACTATTGGATATAAAACACTCTGGAGTTTCTAAAACTGTTTGAATGATGTCTGTGAGTATAACAGAACTCATATGGCAGGAAAAAACCTGAGAAGAAATCCAAACAGGAAGTGAGAATTCTGAGGCTGGTCGATTTTCAACTCATCGCCTATTGAAATCCCAGTAAGTTATGGATCTGTTTGCACTTCCTACGCCTTCCACTAAATGTCAACAGTCTGTAGAACGTTGAATGAATATTCTACTGTGATGTGGAGCCGGATGGGAACTGTTTGAGTCAGTGGTCTGGCAGAGTGCCAGTTCCTGGTCACGCGCATTCCACATGATATCGACTTGCGTTCCATTACTTCTATAGGAATTCTCCGGTTGGAACGTTATTGAATATTTATGATAACAACATCCTGAAGATACTTAGTTTGACAAGTTTATTCGACCTGTAATATAACAGTGGTGGGCTTCTTTACCAATAACAACGAGACAGCCTACAGGGAGGAGGTGAGAGCCCTCGGAGTGTGGTGTCGGGAAAATAACCTCTCACTCAACGTCAACACAACAAAGGAGATGATCGTGGACTTCAGGAAACAACAGAGGGAGCACCCCCCTATCCACATTGACGGGACAGTAGTGGAAAAGGTGGAAAGTTTTAAGTTCCTCTGCGTACACATCACGGACAAACTGAAATGGTCCACCCACACACATAGCGTGGTGAAGAAGGCGCAACAGCACCTCTTCAACCTCAGGAGGCTGAAGAAATTTGGCTGGTCACCTAAAACCCTCAAAAACTTCTACAGATGCACAATCAAGAGCATCCTGTCGGGCTGTATCACCGCCTGGTACGGCAACTGCTCCGCCCACAACCGTAAGGCTCTCCAGAGGGTAGTGAGGTCTGCACAACGCATCACCGGGGGCAAACTACCTGCCCTCCAGGACACCTACACCACCTGATGTCACAGGAAGGCCAAAAAGATCATCAAGGACAACAACCAACCGAGCCACTGCCTGTTCACCCCGCTATCACCCAGAAGGCGAGGTCAGTACAGGTGCATCAAAGCTGGGACTGAGAGACTGAAAAATAGCTTCTATCTAAAGGCCATCAGACTGTTAAACAGCCATCACTAACATTGAGTGGCTGCTGCCAACATACAGACCCAAATCACTGGCCACTTTAATAAATGGAGTTAATAATGGTATCACTAGTCACTTTAAATAACGCCACTTCAATAATGTTTACATATCCTACATTACTCATCTCATATGTATATACTGTATTTTAGACCATCTATTGCATCTTGCCTATGCCGCACGGCCATTGAGCATCCATATCTTTATATGTATATATTCTTATTCCCTCCCCTTACATTGTGTGTATAAGGTAGTCGTTGTGAATTTGTTAGATTACTTGTTAGATATTACTGCACTGTCGGAACTAGAAGCACAAGCATTTCGCTACACTTGCATTGACATCTGCTAACCATGTGTATGTGACAAATAACATTTGATTTGATAGTGGAAGCCTCTCTCTCATCTCTTCTTCACTCCTCTTCCTCCCTCACTCCCCTTCCCTCCCTCCTCTTCCCTCCCTCCCTCCCTCCTCTTCCCTCCCCTCCCTCCCTCACTCCTCTTCCCTCCCTCCCCTCCTCTCCTCTTCCCTCCCTCACTCCTCTTCCCTCCCTCCTCTTCCCTCCCTCCCTCAGTCCTCTCTCCTGCACCTATCTTCAGTTAGTTTCCACTGCTGAAGCTAAAAGTAGCACACTCTCAGGGTGCTGTGTGTGTGTGTGTGTGTGTGTGTGTGTGTGTGTGTGTGTGTGTGTGTGTGTGTGTGTGTGTGTGTGTGTGTGTGTGTGTGTGTGTGTGTGTGTGTGTGTCTGTGTATAGCTGTATGGAGATGGTGGAATCATGTGACAGCATCCTACCCTGGGAGGCTGACGTGATCGCTCTCTCTGCGTGAGCAGCACCAGCAGCAGGACTGACAGTCAGGGCAGTAATAGAAGCCTGAATAATTCACCCCTGCATTTGCTATTCTAGATCTAGTGAACTACTCTCTCTCTGTGTCTCATCGGAGACTGGATGGAAGACTGTTGGGTTAGTTTCTTCCATCTCCAGTGCTGTACCAAGCTGACTGAGATTGTCGAGGCTACATCCTGGTTCTGTATAGTTGACTGGTTAAGGTTCAGCCTATCAGAACAGAGAAGTAAAAACATACAGTATGTTCAAGGTTCCAGGTGTAAGCATCATCTGTCCCTCCATCTCAGCTCCCCTGGTTTGCACTGTGCCAAGAACATCAGAGCAGAGATAATTGTCTGTGTAGTACTTGTCCCAAGCCTAGGGAGTGGACAGATGTTGCCGTTGAGGTTTTATATTTATACAGTGGATTGTTTCAAATAGATACAAAATATGAGCTAAGTGAGTTAGAGTCAGTCACCCTGGATAAGTGCATCCGTGAAACAAACAGGCATTATAATAATAATAATCACTAGACAGTCCCACCAACCCAGAGGAAGCACACAGCCGCGCCCAACAGAACTCTCTCTGATTGGTGGAACAGCTGGTTGCCAGGAGAAAGACAAGGGGATTACCCAGGGGGCCAGCGGTGTGTGTGTGTGTGTGTGTGTGTGTGTGTGTGTGTGTGTGTGTGTGTGTGTGTGTGTGTGTGTGTGTGTGTGTGTGTGTGTGTGTGTGTGTGTGTGTGTGTGTGTGTGTGTGTGTGTGTGTGTGTGTGTGTGTGTGTGTGTGTGTGTGCAATTGGGCAGAGAGAGAGGTCTAAGCTCTGATTGGACAGAGAGAGAGGTCTAAGCTCTGATCCTACAACTATCTGATAATACGCTGGGAAAGTAATGACATCACAAGCCCTGAAAATGTCAACAAAACAAGCACTGGCGACAACCATCACTTTCTATCGCTATAATAGATTATTGTCTTCAACATTGTGGCTGAATGATATAGGCAAATGGGCCAAGTTCCATTATGCCAGCTCAGATCCACCCCTGGCCCAAATATATACTATATATCTACACTGGCCATCCCTTTCAGTGGCCAATGGCCATGATGTCATCATACTGCGTTTCCCATGAATGATGATGTAATTCTTTATTCAGTCTCCAAATCAAATTGAATTTGTCACATGCGCCGAATACAACAGACTTTACAGTGAAATGCTTCCTTACAAACCCTTAACCAACAACACAGAGTTAAGAATAATACGTGTTCAGAAAGTATTTACTAAAATAAACTATAGGAAAAAATATTTTTTAAACATTTAAATTGAAAATAGAATAATAACAAATAATTAAAGAGCAACAATATAATAACAGTAGCGAGGCTATATACAGAGGGTACCCGTACAGAGTCAAATCTATGCCAAGTCCTACAAGCGTGATATTGTATAGTAGTGTTGTGTATAGTGGTGCTATGTACTACCCACATTTAAAATATACAAACTGACTGTGTTGTTTTTTACATTTTTTATTTAACTAGGCAAGTCAGTTAAGAACAAATTCTTATTTACAATGACGGCCTACACCGGCCAAATCCGGACGACGCTGGGCCAATTGTGCGCCGCCCTATGGGACTCCCAATCACGGCCGGTTGTGATACAGCCTGGTTTCGAACCAGGGTGTCTGTAGTGACGCCTCTAGAACTGAGATGCAGCGCCTTAGATGCTGCGCCACTCGGGAGTTTTAAAAGGGAGGTTGAAGATGAAGATGTGCAAGAACACACAGTGTAAATAAGTTACAGAACTACAACGTCTTGCTATTTGTAGCCTACTATATAAACCTTTATATACTTCATTATGTTGGCTTTGGTGAGGTGTGTCCAGACCAGGGATCAAAGTCCATGGCTCTGTTTGAACACTGACAAAGGGTGGTCATACCTCATCTAGTGCTTATTCTCTTCTGGCCTACAGTGCAAATATGAAAAGATGGCATGATATGACATGTACAGACAGTTCTTTTCAAACCAATTTCCCCACAGATCAAGGAAAGGGATTATGTCTAGAGAGAACAATATAAAAAAAAAAATGAACTTCAAACACCCCTTTGTGTGGAAGGGATTTCCTTCTTTTGTGATAACAGAGTGGCACCCATTTCATTATCCTTATTTGGTGTCAAGGCCGTGTCCCAAATGGCACCCTATTGCCTATATACACCCCATAGGGCTCTGGTCAAAAGTCGTGCACTACATAGAGAATATAGTGACATTTGAGTGCAGACGTGAGTCTACATTCCAAGATGACTAAAGAAAACAAACAAACTGCCATTTCCTGAATCCACTTAGTAATGGACCAGATATTTACAGAGATAATAACTAATGTAGCTACCTAAGTGCACTACACTAACTTGAAGAAAAATGTCACTACCCGCCGTTATAACAACATGAACAGACATTGTACAAACATCTACTAACGTAACGGTGGTTATGAATTAATTAAATGTGTTGTATCTGAATTGTAAATTCTGCTCTTCATACAGTACTGTACTTCGCTACTATAGTCTTGTAACGTACCGCACAACCGTCTTGGTTTGACTAGCTAAAATAAATCAAATGGGCTCAGGGGCAGTCATCGTAGCTGGCTTGTCAGTGATCTTGTTGATGAAACAGTTAGTTACAGTAGCTAGCTAGTCAAATTCTGCACCATCTTTGCGGCTGGGTGTAGCTAACTTTAGGCCAGCTAATCTGCCACTGCCATCTCAGCTGGCCAAGCGTTAGCTAAATAGCTAGATGAACTCCCAGCAGGTGTTGAGTGTTAACTGAAAAATGATGAGCATTTATTTTGAACGCAACGTTAGCTCATGTTGTTGGTACTGTAGTTAGCTAGCTAAAGTTAGCTAGCACTTGCCTGTCATTGTTGTTGTTGGATGACAGCTGACTGACCAGCTACAGTAGCTAACGTTACCTGACACGGCAAGATTAGTTCATTGCGACGACAAAGTTGACTCGGCAAAGCAGAGAAATACAGCTAGCAAACGATACAAACTTGACTGGCTAGCAATCAATAGTGTCCTGTTCCGATCGGTGATGGTGTGGGTGAACTAGCTTAGTGCTAACGTTAACGCTACACAGCTGATGTGGGTGGGCAGGTAGGTCAGTTAGCCAGCTAGCTAGCTACGCTAACGTAACTAGTGACACTGCTGGCCGAGCTGATCACCGTGTCAATGGCGCAGCGCAGACTGTCAGAGGGCACTCGCTTGCAGACAAAGAAATATGGCAAACCAACTTACCCCGACGACCACATGGTCTTCCCCTTGAAACTTAGGTATGTATTTGTCCCCTCTGGTCACCTCTGAACTATTCAAGGGCCTGAAACGGCACATCACTTTGATGGTGCACTCCGCCGGTACGTCGGCCATCTTCCACGATTTATGGATGAAAACTCACAATAAAAACACTGTAGATCCTCGTTCTAGAGGCGGTCGAGGGAGAGAAGAGGGCGGCACGGCTCCTCAGTCCCAATATGACACTAGAATGGGCACCGATTTTCAACAATGAATGGCTATTTCTTCTAGGGTGTGCTAAAAACACTTCATATCCAATGTGGAAGCCATGATGCCGGTGGATCACTGGCTTGCTCACCCCCTCTGTCCGTGGGACCCATATACCAAATTACGTCACCCTAAATCGTCAACACTCTCTGATGTAGCTCCTTAGTACACTATCCAGTCTGGTCAATTATGTTTCTGCGAGTTCATATCATTGACCTATATAAATGAATATACTATGGCAATAACCAATCAATAGACTAATTGTTGAGATCAGTTATTACTTAGCTATTACTCATGCATGAAGAGATAATGTTGGCTTTTCTTGATGGCAATGCATGGTTATTGATTATCCAGTATTGCCTCAGATCGTATGAATGATAAATGACAAAATGCATGAGTTTAGTTATCATTAAAAGTATTCGCACCCCTTGACTTTTTCCACATTTTGTTTTGTTACAGGCCTGAATTTGAAATGGATTAAATTGAGATTTTGTGTCATTGGCCTACACACAATACCCCATAATGTCAAAGTGGAATTATGTTTTTAGACATTTTTATAAATTAATTAAAAATGAAAAGCTGAAATGTCTTGAGTCAATAAGTATTCAACCACTTTGTTACGGCAAGCCTAAATACATTCAGGAGTAAATCATTTGCTTATCAAGTCACATAATAAGTTGCATGAACTCACTCTGTGTGCAATAATAGTGTTTAACATGATTTTTGAATGACTACCTCATCTCTGTACCCAACACATTTATCTGTAAGGGCCCTCAGTTGAGCAGTGAATTTCAAACACAGATTCAACCACAAAGACCAGGGAGGTTTTTCAATGCCTCACAAGGAAGGGCACCTATTAGTAGATGTATATCCCTTTAAGCATGGTGAAGTTTTTAATTACACTTTGGATGGTGTATCAGTAAACCCAGTCACTACAAAGATACAGACGTATCTCAGTTGCAGGAGAGGAAGGAAACCGCTCAGGGATTTCAACATGAGGCCAATAGTGACATTAAAACAGTTATAGCGTTTTATGGCTGTGATAGGATAAAACTGAGGATGGATCAACAACATTGTAGTTACTCCACAATACTAACCTAAATGACAGAGTGAAAAGAAGGAAGCCTGTACAGAATAAAAATATTCAAAAACATGCATCCTGTTTGCAGTAAGGCAGTAAAGTAAAACAGCAAAAAAATGTGGCAAAGAAATTAACTTTAAGTCCTGAACACAAAGCGTTATATTTGGGGCAAATCCAACACAACACATCACTGAGTACCAGTCTTTATATTTTCAAGCATGGTGGTGGCTGCATCATGTTATGGGTATGTTATGGGTATGCTTGACATTGGCAAGGACTAGATCGTTTTTTTAGGATAAAAACAAATGGAATAGAGCTAATCACAGGCAACATCCTAGAGGAAAACCTAGTTCAGTTGGCTTTCCTGTGTGTCTTATACACTGGGAGACAAATTCACATTTCAGCAGGACAATAATCTAAAACACAAGGCCAAATATACACTGGAGTTGCTTACCAAGATGACATTGAATGTTCCTGAGTGGCCTAGTTAAATTTTTTACTTAAATCGGCTTGAAATCTATGGCAAGACTTGAAAAGCAGTTGATCAACAACCAACTTCGACAGAGCTTGAGGATTTTTTAAAATAATAATGTGCAAATATTGTACAATCTAGGTGTGCAAAGCTCTTACATAATTACAGCTGTAATCGCTTCCAAAATTGAATCTAACATGTCAATCTAACATTGACACATGGGTGTAATACTTATGTAAATGACAAAATTCTGTTTCTAAAAACATGTTTTCCCTTTGTCATTATGGGGTATTGTGTGTAGATTTGATGAGAAAAAATATATATTTAATCAATTTTGAATTCAGGCTGTAACACAACAAAATGTGGAATAAGTCAATGGGGTATGAATACTTTCTGAAGGCACTGTGTGTAATATAGAAAAATTAGATGACTTTCTACATCATTCCCTGTAGACTTATAGACTCTCTGTTATAGCCTTTATAGCCTCCTCTCTCACACAACATATGACACAATGGAAAAATGCCAGGATAGTGTTTAAGCAGATTTCCTGGCTGCTGCTACCTGTAATAGCGAAGGATGGCAATTTTTTGGGATGTCTCAGCTCATTTAAATACTAGATCGGGTGGCTCTCTGTTTATTTTCTCAGAGTGAGAGTGAGTTAATAGGTGTGGTTGTGATAGACTGGATCATAGTCACTATTGTCACTAGGAAACAGAGGAGTCCCCAGGCTTAAACAGTGTCTCAAATGTCCCTATATACACTGCTCAAAAAAATAAAGGGAACACTTAAACAACACAATGTAACTCCAAGTCAATCACACTTCTGTGAAATCAAACTGTCCAATTAGGAAGCAACACTGATTGACAATACATTTCAAATGCTGTTGTGCAAATGGAATAGACAAAAGGTGGAAATTATAGGCAATTAGCAAGACACCCCCAAAAAAGGAGTGATTCTGCAGGTGGTGACCACAGACAACTTCTGTGGTCACCACCTGCAAAATGCTGGAGGTCATTTTGCAGGGGTCATTTTGCAGGGCTCTGGCAGTGCACCTCCTTGCACAAAGGCGGAGGTAGCGGTCCTGCTGCTGGGTTGTTGCCCTCCTACGGCCTCCTCCACGTCTCCCGATGTACTGGCCTGTCTCCTGGTAGCGCCTCCATGCTCTGGACACTACGCTGACAGACACAGCAAACCTTTTTGCCACAGCTCGCATTGATGTGCCATCCTGGATGAACTGCACTACCTGAGCCACTTGTGTGGGTTGTAGACTCCGTCTCATGCTACCACTAGAGTGAGAGCACCGCCAGCATTCAAAAGTGACCAAAACATCAGCCAGGAAGCATAGGAACTGAGAAGTGGTCTGTTGTCACCACCTGCAGAATCACTCCTTTTTTGGGGGTGTCTTGCTAATTGCCTATAATTTCCACCTTTTGTCTATTCCATTTGCACACCAGCATGTGAAATTTATTGTCAATCAGTGTTGCTTCCTAAGTGGACAGTTTGATTTCATAGAAGTGTGATTGACTTGGAGTTACATTGTGTTGTTTAAGTGTTCCCTTTATTTTTTTGAGCAGTGTAGTAAGGGGTGCCATTTGGGACTCAACCCATTCTTTCCCCTCTAACAGCAGTCTCACTTCACTGTCAACCTGCGAGAAATGCTGAGCAGCCTATATCGATGATGTCATCATTACCATCATAATCACTGCAGTAGTTAATTAGTAGAATCCTAATAATCACTTCACATAAGCAGCTTGACTGACAATATCAGAGTGGTGTTTTCATTCAGTACCAGAAGCAAGGTGTAATGACGGCCGGGAGAAAAACAGCAGAGCTACTCCTAATGGCATTAGGTTCAGGCTACGTTGTCCAGAACTGTTGTTTCTGGTTTTCGTGGGAAAAACATGACCGAGAAGGATCTCTCTCAAACCAGGATTACACAGAGTGCTTCCCAAATTGCACCTTTTTCACCCTATGATAGTGCACTACTTTTAACCAGAGCCTTATGGGCCCTGGTTAGAAGTAGTGCACTGAATAGGGTGCCTTTTGGAATGCTGGCCCAGAATCCTCAGTTTTATAAGATGATGATGTAGGTCTATCTTTTGCAGTGCTTGGGAGGCTGTAAAGATGGTTAATGATAATAAAGGCCTTATTACATGGAAAAAAAGACTGTGTTGGCAATAAGACAGCATGCATGCAGTCATTCAAGAGGTAAATCAAGTATCTGCATCAAAATTCAAAGAAACTCCCCAAAATATATTGTGTTATGTCATTATTTACATAATAATCATAATTGGAAAAACACTGTTGTTTGAGTGTGTGCTTGCATGAGTTGGTTTTAGGTTGGCATGTGACAACCAACATTTGATTGGATTTGAACAGTGGCATCAATTTAGTGGTCAATTTAGCTAATGAGAGGAAAATACTAGAAAATGATTTACAGAGAATGCTTCACAATGAAATGTCACTGTACTAGGCTACGTTTCAATTCATAAAACAGCAGAGGCAAGTCAATAACCTACCAAAGACATTAAAGATAATATCAAATGAAAGTGTCTGTAGGAAAACGGCTAAAAGATTATCAGGACTCATATATGTCAAGAAATACATACAAAAAGAGCCACAATCCAAGTAAATTCAATATATATACACACAGTTATGTATACAATAGTTTATGTCAATTATAAATATACATACAGTTTTACAATGGAAGCATTTCCGCAGCCACATTCCAAAACCGCCACAAGATGGCAAACTTATAGCTCATATGAGATTGTGTTCTGAGCAGCTTTTTCACATTGACTGAGAGACCTAACGTACCACATGAATGTCTCCAAGAGAACCAATGGTCAAATATGAAGGAACGGATTGAATGTGCAATATTTATACGAAATACAAATTCTAAAACTAAACTAGGTAAAGGAAAAATGCACAGACAGGGAGCTGCTCTGTTTCTTTCCAACTAAATGTACAAAGGAAAGCTGAAGGAGAACAAATAGTCAGACCAACGGAAGGACAGGAAACACTGCTGTACAAGTAGTAGCATAGTCTCTTTATGGAGTCATAATGGTGCCAACATAAATTGAATCTGAATTCAATCATCTTGAATTCATTCACATTTGTTGGCACTAATATGACTCCATACCTCTTTTTCTGGATTGTGAAAGTTCTGTGGCGATTATTATATCGGGAACTCTGTAGTAAAGATCAATATTTTGGTCTTGTAAATGTTGTAAAAGAAGAAGACAGTGGCAAAGTACAGTATGAAAACTGCTTCTCCAATAGAAATCACCGATCACACTTGTAGGCGATGTCATGGCGATGTTGGCTAGCTAAACTCACGCGTGGAAACACATCATCGGGTCTAACGTTCGTCTCGCAACGAACTGCGCATGTGCAGGCTGTTAAATCAAATCAAAGGTACTCCTTCGATATAAAGTTGTTTTGAGGAAAATGAAAACGTGTCAGTTTGTCACTTCCAAGAGGTTGGTGTAATAACATGTTCAACCACTGAAGACATTGGCTCTGATCGAAGGTTGTGCCTTTAGATTTTGAGAAAATTAACAACTAAGGAAGAATTCTGTCATTGACTTCTCAAACCCCAAACCCCGTCCCGGTGTGTTTGGTCTGTTTCACATGCTCTCCCAGAAGTCTCGCGATGTTGCGCCTTTGGGTTTAGAAACTCACTACAGGTGAACAGGAAGTTATTTGGGTCACATGATTCAAAAATCTAATCCCAGATTAAAAGACTAACGGCATATGTATAGGCCCCTATACACTCAGTGGCCAATTTATTAGGTACACCACCCCGTTCACGAAAATGGTTCGCTCCTACAGACATTGAGTCATGTGGCTGTGGCTAGCTATATAAAACAGGCAAACACATTGAGACATTCAGTTACTGTTCGATTGAACGTTAGAAAGGCCAAAACGAGTGACCTAAGCAACTTTGAGCGTGGTATGATCATCAATGCCAGGCACACCAGTTCCAGTATCACAGAAACACCTGGCCTCCTGGGCTATTTACGCATGACAGTGTCTAGGGTTTACCAAGAATGGTACGACAAACGAAAAATATACAGTCAGCGGCAGTCCTCTGTGGGAAAAAAGCTTGTTGATGAGAGGTCGAAGGAGAATTGGTGCGCAGAACGGCATCTTGGAACACACAACTCGTCAGTCCTTGTCATAAATGGGCTATAGCAGCAGACGACCACACCGTGTTCCACTCCTATCAGCTAAAAACAAGAAGAAGCAGCTCCAATGGGCACGCCATCACCAACACTGGACAATTGAGGAGTGGAAAAGCATCGCCTGGTCCGACGAAACCCGGTTCCTGTTGCGGTTTGGCATAAGCAGCATGAGTCCATTGCCCCATCCTGCCTGGTGTCAACGGTACAGGCTGGTGGCGGAGGTGTAATGGTGTGGGGAATGTTTTCCTGGCACACGTTAGGTCCCGTGATACCAATTGAGCAACGTTTTCATGCCACAAAGAATTCAAGCTGTTCTGGAGGCAAAGGGGGTCCGACCCAGTACTAGATTGGTGTCCCTAATAAACTTTCCACTTATTCTATGTATTGCCTGCAAATTAATTCCTGTGTATGTGCATTTTTGCGATGTACAGTATATAGAAGAGGAACAAGTTGGCTATTCTATATTTTGTCAACTGTCATACATTTTCACATGTATTGACTTAAATGTCTTGTATTCAGGATTGTAGGGGATTTTAATAAGGGTCAATAACCGTAGTAGATAGCCTTAGTCCCATTGTTCAACTGGAGTCGTGATTTGTTCCAATGAAACATTTCATTACTTGCCCAACTTTGGGCAGATATACTGTAAAGTCTAAAGCCAGTTTACATTCTTGTTAATGTGAATTATTTACACTCACCTTCTGTGAGAGCACAGCTCTGGTACACTGACAAATTCACTAATAGCATGAAGTATGAACTCTGTATGAAGCCTAGTCTCTCTAGACAGACGGGTTGCCTCCCACAATGCACCAGTGTTCCAGCTCTAGGTCTATATGAAGGATGATGCAGTTAAGATGTCAGACTGATACTGTTTTACGAACAGGGAACCCGAGTGTAGTTCCCTGTCTTCTTACATTTCCTTCTCCTGTTTTTTTGTATTCAACTCCCAACCAATCTCTGTCCAGTCCAATGCTCTGCTTACCACATCAGGCTACCATCGGTAGGCTGCCTTGTTACACGGTTAAGAAGATTTCTACATGGGTCATAGGGATATACAAAGTGCTTTGTCCCGAGTGTTTGTCTCTGAGGAACACATACAAATGTTATATCGTAATTTGATCACTCTGTTGTCGCAGGTAAATTTCCTGCACCACAGGAAATTTAAACTTCTAGTGTATTCGAGGTTTAAAAAAGCTTCTACAGTTTGTAATTTACACTTTCAAATTTTATACATGATTTACCGTAACAAAAAATGTATATACCCCAAAAAAATGTATTATAATCCACATAATAATTCCCATTTCCTGTTGCTGCAGGATTACTTTCCTACTGTAAAAAACTGTTCAAATGAAGATCCTACATCTGTACATTTCTTAGTTGTGTTGTCATACACCTAAACTACTGATGTACCTAAGGACAAGAGACAGTGTGGTGTACGGACTAATTTGACCACTCCTATTGTTGCTCAGGCTTTGCAATAGACTAGCGTCCTGTCTAAGTGCTGTACTTGTACAGTAAGCTGCCTCACACTGCAGAAACAGGAGATATAAGATGCCTCACACTGCAGAAACAGGAGATACGTAGACTCCTGCTCCAAAGAGCCGTTCTGGCTCAAGGCTAATTATTGTTTCTCATACTGTAACTATGTTGGGAGGGGAGGGGTTAATTTGATCAACGTTCAGGAAGATATACCAGTTGTACAGATGTAATACCTCATTTAAACCCAATTCATTTAAACCTATTTCATTTAAACCTATTTCATTTAAACCTATTTCATTTAAACCTATTTCATTTAAACCCAATTCATTTAAACCTATTTCATTTAAACCTATTTCATTTAAACTTATTACATCTTTGTTATCAACTTGTTTTTGGGGTCTTTTTCCTTCTCGTTTTTTTGTGGCTTACTGGCATTGTGACATCATCAGCTATGTGCAGGAGTCCCTTTCCTTATTTCTTTGTAATTTGGCCTTGAGAAATTATATCATGAAAGTCAAACTTTGTGATTGGTCAAAAAAAAATCATATTTGTATGTGTTAATTTCGTCTCATTCATAATTGCTATGGGGTATGGATTATTCAGATTCTTGTGAATGTGGAAATGCCTTTTGAATGAGAATGATTTTGAACTGTGTCTCTTTGTGTACAGTATGTTTAACACCTGCACTTTCTATCACAAACACAAAGAGTGACTAACACCATGGCTTGATTAGAATCATGTCTCAAAGCCAGCGTTTCTATGGCAACAAAGGCCAGGAGAGAGAGAGTGTGTGTGTGTGTGTGTGTGTGTGTGTGTGTGTGTGTGTGTGTGTGTGTGTGTGTGTATGTGTGTGTGTGTGTGTGTGTGTGTGTGTGTGTGTGTGTGTGTGTGTGTGTGTGTGTGTGTGTGTGTGTGTGTGTGTGTGTGTGTGTGTGTGTGTGTGTCTGTGGTGAGTGTCTCAAATTTGGAGATGACTGTGTGATGCCTGATGAATTGACGTGGACAGAACAAATCGTTCCAGGTTTTCCTCATTACATATTCCGTCGACTCCACTGCACCCTCACAGTCACTCATAACACCCTCACAGTCACTCATATGAGCTATAGTAAACAAAAGCCTTCCACTCCAACGCACAGGAAGTCAATTCCCATCATCCCCGGTAGACTAGTAACATTGTAGATCGATTGTATCAAGGCCTGGATCAACCCTTTATGAACATCAGGATCCTTCCAATACACAGGCTACATATGCAAACACATGTACGGTGCCAACATAATGGAGATGCAATACTGGGGATATAATCCTTTATCATTATTATCCCTCCTTCAGACCTCTCCCCTGACTGTCCCTCCTTCAGACCTGATCTCCTGACTGTCCCTCCTTCACACCTCTCCCCTGACTGTCCCTCCTTCAGACCTGATCTCCCCCGACTGGCCCTCCTTCAGACCTGATCTCCTCTGACTGTCCCTCCTTCAGACCTGATCTCCTGACTGTCCCTCCTTCAGACCTGATCTCATCTGACTGTCCCTCCTTCAGACCTGATCTCCTGACTGTCCCTCCTTCAGACCTGATCTCCTGACTCACCGCTCTAACACATTCTGTATTGGCCCACTGACCCTCTGACGCACACACATAGAGGAGTGTGTGTGTATCTGTGTGTGTGTGCGTGTGTGTGTGTGGATGTGTGTGTACGCATGTGCATGGAAGCTTGTCTCTCACCTACTTGTCTCTCTCCTCCCATCTCTCTCTCTCTCTCTCTCTCTCTCTCTCTCTCTCTCTCTCTCTCTCTCTCTCTCTCTCTCTCTCTCTCTCTCTCTCTCTCTCTCTCTCTCTCTCTCTCTCTCTCTCTCTCTCTCTCTCTCTCTCTCTCTCTCTCTCTCTCTCTCTCTCTCTCTCTCTCTCTCTCTCCTTCATTCTACTTCAATGACAATGCTCAGCCCACACTCTCAACAGCGTTCAAATACTTTTGTTGTTTGTTCTAACAATCAGACAAGACACCCACAGCCTGGCTCACACTTTCAAGGCTGTGCTGGGGCTGTGTTAGTCTATACTGGTCTGTGTTAGTCTATAGTGGGCTGTGTTAGTCTATACTGGGCTGTGCTGTGCTAGGGCTGTGTTAGTCTATACTGGGCTGTGCTGTGCTGGGGCTGTGTTAGTCTATACTGGGCTGTGCTGGGGCTGTGTTAGTCTATACTGGGCTGTGCTGTGCTGGGGCTGTGTTAGTCTATACTGGGCTGTGCTGTGCTGGGGCTGTGTTAGTCTATACTGGGCTGTGTTAGTCTATACTGGGGTGTGCTGTGCTAGGGCTGTGTTAGTTTATACTGTGCTGTGCTGGGGCTGTGTTAGTATATACTGGGGTGTGTTAGTATATACTGTGCTGTGCTAGGGCTGTGTTAGTCTATACTGGGCTGTGCTAGTCTATACTGTGCTGTGCTGGGGCTGTGTTAGTCTATACTGGGCTGTGTTAGTCTATACTGGGCTGTGCTGGGGCTGTGTTAGTCTATACTGGGCTGTGCTGGGGCTGTGTTAGTCTATACTGGGCTGTGCTGGGGCTGTGTTAGTCTATACTGGGCTGTGCTAGTCTATACTGTGCTGTGCTGGGGCTGTGTTAGTCTATACTGGGCTGTGTTAGTCTATACTGGGCTGTGCTGGGGCTGTGTTAGTCTATACTGGGCTGTGCTGGGGCTGTGTTAGTCTATACTGGGCTGTGCTGGGGCTGTGTTAGTCTATACTGGGCTGTGTTAGTCTATACTGGGCTGTGCTGGGCTGAGCTGTGTTGTGTTGGCTGGGCTGAGCTGTGTTGTGTTGTGTTGGCTGGGCTGAGCTGGGCGGAGCTGTATTGTGTTGTGTTGGCTGGGCTGAGCTGTATTGTGTTGTGTTGGCTGGGCTGAGCTGTGTTGGCTGTGCTGAGCTGTATTGTGTTGTGTTGGCTGGGCTGAGCTGTATTGTGTTGTGTTGGCTGGGCTGAGCTGTGTTGTGTTGGCTGGGCTGAGCTGTGTTGTGTTGTGTTGGCTGGGCTGAGCTGTATTGTGTTGTGTTGGCTGGGCTGAGCTGTGTTGTGTTGGCTGGGCTGAGCTGTGTTGTGTTGGCTGGGCTGAGCTGTGTTGTGTTGGCTGGGCTGAGCTGTGTTGTATTGTGTTGGCTGGGCTGGGCTGGGCTGGGCTGGGCTGTGTTGTATTGTGTTGGCTGGGCTGGGCTGGGCTGGGTTGGCTGGGCTGGGCTGTGTTTCACGCTGTGTGTAGGTTGAGGTGAAGGTTGGCTGCATGTGTGAGGTCATTAATGAGAGACTCAGGAGGGAGAGAGAGAGGGATGAGGGAGAGAGATAGGGATGAGGGAGGGTGAGATGGATGAGGGATGAGGGTGGGAGAGCGCTGAGAGAAAGGGGGTGAGGGTGGGGGAGGGAGGGAGGGAGGGAGGGAGGGAGGGGGGGGGGGGGAGGGAGGGAGGGAGGAGAGAGAGAGAGAGAGAGAGAGAGAGAGAGAGAGAGGGAGCGACTGATACGTCTGGCCGATGACTCACCGGTGCTGGGTATTTATAGAATGAGTGCGGGGGAGGTAGAGGGGGGAGTTAGGGGACGCAGAGGGGGGAGGCACAGGGGCAAACGCTTTGGGAGACAGCCCGAGTTTTATCATCACAGAAAGAGTGAGAGGAGAAGCCTAAGAAAAACAAGGGAGTGTGAAAGAAAGAGAAAGTAAGGAAGACAAGGAAAGAGGGGGAGAGAGGGATGGGCTGGGAAGAAAGGGTGGAGAGGTAGGAGAGGAAGAGGAGGGAGTGGGGGAGGGCTGTTTTGAAAATATCACTACAATAACAGATCCAGACATGGATCGGGGTGTGGCAGACTGCTGCTGGTTTGATGACTCAGAAAGCTGACGTGCGTGTGTGCAGATTTGTGTGTGTGTGTGTGTGTGTGTGTGTGTGTGTGTGTGTGTGTGTGTGTGTGTGTGTGTGTGTGTGTGTGTGTGTGTGTGTGTGTGTGTGTGTGTGTGTGTGTGTCCATTTCCGTCTGATTTCATGTGTGTACGTTTTTCTCTTTCCTGGTGTGTTGTCACATGCACATGCACACACACACACACACACACACACACACACACACACACACACACACACACACACACACACACACACACACACACACACACACACACACACACACACACACACACACACACACACACACACAATCACAGCTACACACAAACACTGCTACACACACACAGCTACACACACAGGCAGGTGTCCATAGTATAATGAGCTCTATATTCAGTATGGTCAAACCCTGGCATTTTCAACACTATCACATTTCTGACCATCGTTGACTCTTCTCCAGAACAACGCCTCCACAACCTCACACTGTGTTAAAGGAGAGAGGGAGAGATGGAGAGATGGGGGATGGAGAGAGGGAGAGATGGGGGATGGAGAGAGGGAGAGATGGGGGATGGAGAGAGGGAGAGATGGAGGGATGGAGAGAAGGAGAGATGGAGGGGATGGAGAGAGGGAGAGATGGAGGGAATGGAGAGAGGGAGAGATGGAGAGAGGGAGAGATGGAGGGATGGAGAGAGGGAGAGATGGAGGGATGGAGAGAGGGAGGGATGGAGAGAAGGAGAGATGGAGGGAATGGAGAGAGGGAGAGATGGAGGGATGGAGAGAGGGAGGGATGGAGAGAAGGAGAGATGGAGGGATGGAGAGAGGGAGAGATGGAGGGAATGGAGAGAAGGAGAGATGGGGGATGGAGAGATGGAGGGATGAGAGAAGGAGAGATGGAGGGGATGGAGAGAGGGAGAGATGGAGGGATGGAGAGAAGGACATAATGGAGGGATGGAGAGAAGGAGAGATGGAGGGGATGGAGAGAGGGAGAGATGGGGGATGGAGAGAGGGAGAGATGGAGGGATGGAGAGAGGGAGAGATGGAGAGAGGGAGAGATGGGGGGATGGAGAGAGGGAGAGATGGAGGGATGGAGAGATGGAGGGATGGAGAGAGGGAGGGGATGGAGAGAGGGAGGGAATGGAGAGATGGAGAGATGGAGGGAATGGAGAGAGGGAGAGATGGAGGGATGGAGAGATGGAGGGATGGAGAGAGGGAGAGATGGAGGGATGGAGAGAGGGAGGGATGGAGAGAGGGAGAGATGGAGGGATGGAGAGAGGGAGAGATGGGGGGATGGAGAGAGGGAGAGATGGAGGGATGGAGAGATGGAGGGATGGAGAGAGGGAGAGATGGAGGGATGGAGAGAGGGAGGGATGGAGAGAGAGAGAGATGGAGGGAATGGAGAGAGGGAGAGATGGGGGGATGGAGAGAGGGAGAGATGGAGGGATGGAGAGAGGGAGAGATGGGGGGATGGAGAGAGGGAGAGATGGAGGGATGGAGAGAAGGAGAGATGGAGGGGATGGAGAGAGGGAGAGATGGAGGGATGGGGGGATGGAGAGAGGGAGAGATGGAGGGATGGAGAGAAGGAGAGATGGAGGGGATGGAGAGAGGGAGGGAATAGAGAGAGGGAGAGATGGAGAGAGGAAGAGATGTAGAACTGTAATGAACAAAGCACCTCCCACAGTGTGCTGTGAGCTCTGCGTACCGAGGCCATTAGTCAGGCAGAAACTTGAACCCATGAATATAATTACAGAGAGAAATGGGTAGAATACACTGAACTGTGTGTCCTAAGATGTGTGAAAATATACACTTTTGCTCATTATCCAAATCCACTGTCTAAGATGTTATAAACAGTATGTATGCATAACCTAAGTCTGACAGTTCTGACCAAGTGAACCAAGTGCTCTTTAATAACTAATATATTAGGAGTCTTTATATAGAATGCTATTAAGCAACACTATTTGATATAACAATAACCATACATCAAAGTTCAGGGAGATGTTCCTAGCCACCGGGCTTCTATATCTGTATTGCTGTTTGGGGTTTTAGGCTGGGTTTCTGTATATGCACTTTGTGACATCTGCTGATGTAAAAACAAAAAGGGCTTTATAGATACACTACCGGTCAAACGTTTTAGAACACCTATTCATTCAAGGGTTTTTCTTGATTTCTACATTGTAGAATAATAGTGAAGACATCAAAACTATGAAATAACACATATGGAATAATGTAGTAACCAAAAAAAGTGTCAAACAAATCAAAACATATTTTATATTGTAGATTCTTCAAATAGCCACCCTTTGCCTTGATGACAGCATTGCACACTCTTGGCATTCTCTCAACCAGCTTCACCTGGAATGTTTTTCCAACAGCCTTGAAGGAGTTCCCACATACGCTGAGCACTTGTTGGCTGCTTTTCCTTCACTCTGTGTCCTGACTCATCCCAAACCATTTCAATTTGGTTGAGGTCGGGGGATTGTGGAGGCCAGGTCATCAATCAATCAAATTTATTTATAAAGATCTTCTACATGAGCTGATGTCACAAAGTGCTATACAGAAACCCAGCCTAAAACCCCAAACAGCAAGCAATGCAGATGTAGAAGCATGGTGGCTTGGAAAAACTCCCTAGAAAGACATGAACCTAGGAAGAAACCTAGAGAGGAACCAGGCAATGAGGGGTGGCCAGTCCTCTTCTGGCTGTGCCGGGTGGAGATTATAACAGAACATGGCCAAGATGTTCAAATGTTCATAGATGACCAGCAGGGTAAATAATAATAATCACTGTGGTTGTCGAGGGTGCAACAGGTCAGCACCTCAGGAGTAAATGTCAGTTGGCTTTTCATAGCCGATCATTCAGAGTATCTCTATCACTCCTGCGGTCTCTAGAGAGTTGAAAACAGCAGGTCTGGGACAGGTAGCACGTCCGGTGAACAGGTCAGGGTTCCATAGCCGCAGGCAGAGCTGCAGTCATCTGATGCAGCACACCATCACTCTCCTTCTTGGTCAAATAGCCCTTATACAGCCTGGAGGTGTGTTGGGTCATTGTCCTGTTGAAAAACAAATTATAGTCCCACTAAGCCAAAACCAGATCTGATGGCGTATCGCTGCAGAATACTGTGGTAGCCATGCTGGTTAAGTGTGCCTTGAATTCTAAATAAATCACAGACAGTGTCACCAGCAAAGCACCATCACACGTCCTGCATGCTTTACGGTTGGTACCACACATGCAGAGATCATCCATTCACCTACTCTGCGTCTCAAAGACACGGTGGTTGGAACCAAAAATCTCCAATTTGGGACTCCAGACCAAAGGACAGATTTCCACTGGTCTAATGTCCATTGCTCGTGTTTCTTGGCCCAAGCAAATCTCTTCTTATTATTGGTGTCCTTTAGTAGTGGTTTCTTTGCAGCAATTCGACCATGAAGGCCTGATTTACACAGTCTCCTCTGAACAGTTGATGTTGAGATGTGTCTGTTACTTGAACTCTGTGAAGCATTTATTTGGGCTGCAATTTCTGAGGCTGTTAACTCTAATGAACTTATCCTCTGCAGCAGAGGTAACTCTGGGTCTTCCTTTCCTGTGGCGGTCCTCATGAGAGCCAGTTTCATCATAGTGGTTGATGGTTTTTGCAAATGACCTTCTTGAAATGTTCCGTATTGACTGACCTTCATGTCTTAAAGTCATGATGGACTGTCATTTCTCTTTGCTTATTTGAGCTGTTCTTGCCGTAATATGGACTTGGTCTTTTACCAAATAGGGCTATCACAACACAACGTATTAAGAGGGAAAGAAATTCCACAAATTAACTTTTAAGAAGGCACACCTGTTAATTGAAATGCATTCCAGGTGACTACCTCATGAAGCTGGTTGAGAGAATGCCAAGAGTGTGCAAAGCTGCCATCAAGGCAACTGGTGGCTATTTGAAGAATCTCAAACATAAAATATATTTTGATTTGTTTAACACTTTTTTGGTTACTACATGATTCCATCTGTGTTATTTCATAGTTTTGATGTCTTCACTATTATTATACAATGTAGAAAATTTAAAAAAATAAAGAAAAACCCTTGAATGAGTAGGTGTTCTAAAACTTTTGACCGGTAGTGTACATTTGATTGACTGATAAGATACAGAACAATGGACTTCACTTATAGACAAAGAGGTACGCAAAGGGACAAGAAGAGACACACTGCTAGAAATATGTTTTTTCTTTTGCAGTTCTGTATTTAAGGAATAAGGCCTGAGGGGGTGTGGTATATGACCTTTATAAACTGGGCCACAAACCCCCGACGTGCCTTATTGATGTTATAATCTGGTTACCAACGTCATTAGAGCAGTAAAAAGTATTGTTTTGTCATACCCGTGGTATACGGTCTGTTATAAACTGGGTGGTTAGAGCCTTGAATGCTGATTGGCTGACAGCTGTGGAATATCAGACCGTATACCACGGGTATGACAAAACAATACTTTTTACTGCTCTAATTACGTTGGTAACCAATTTATAATAGCAATAAGGAAGGTTTGTGATATATGGCCAATATACCACGGCTAAGGACTGTGTCCAGGCACTCTGCATTGTGTCGTGTTTAAGAACAGCCCTTAGCCGTGGTATATTGACCATATACCACACACCCTCAGGCCGTATTGCTTAAATATACCACGGCTTTCTGCCAATCAGCATTCAGGGCTGAAACCACTCGGTTTATAATGATTTTTTAGGGCCCCCTATGAAGGGAGCAGTTGAACCCTTTCTCGTTATAGCACCCATTCTTTTGGAGATGATGGGAGGCGTTCCTTCCCCCCGGACAATAGATCTCCAGTAGCAGGTCTTCTTCATTCCTTTAAGTGGTGAAACAGTCTCTAAAGCTCGGCTGGATGGCAAGCCTCCCCCTCTCACTGCCCCTACGTCAGAGACTGCGTCACACTGCATCCCTCACACACACACACACACACACACACACACACACACACACACACACACACACACACACACACACACACACACACACACACACACACACACACACACACACACAAAGCCCGCTGTCGTACACACGCAGCACCTCTAACAGCAATGAGTCAGAGCCAAGGTGACACACACACTCACACACACATACAAGAGAGGGAGAGGTGGGGGGGTGTACAGGAGGAGAGAAAGATAGACAGAGGGGGAGAGAGACAGACAGAGAGGGGGAGGTAAAGGGGGGATGTATAGAAGGGATAGACAGGTGGAGAGGAATAGACAGGTGGAGAGGTAGAGACAGGTAGAGATGGTTGGAGACAGTTAGAGAGGTCTAGACAGGTTAGAGGTAGAGACGGGTAGAGAGGTAGACAGGTAGAGAGGTAGAGACAGGTGGAGAGGTAGAGACAGGTGGAGAGGTAGAGACAGGTGGAGAGGTAGAGACCGGTGGAGAGGTAGAGAGGTAGAGAGGTAGAGACAGGTAGAGAGGTAGAGACAGGTAGAGAGGTAGAGAGGTAGAGAGGTAGAGAGGTAGAGGCAGGTAGAGAGGTAGAGACCGGTGGAGAGGTAGAGACAGGTGGAGAGGTAGAGACCGGTGGAGAGGTAGAGACAGGTAGAGAGACAGGTGGAGAGGTAGAGACAGGTGGAGAGGTAGAGACAGGTAGAGAGGTAGAGACAGGTGGAGAGGTAGAGACAGGTAGAGAGGTAGAGACAGGTGGAGAGGTAGAGACCGGTGGAGAGGTAGAGAGGTAGAGACAGGTAGAGAGGTAGAGACAGGTAGAGAGGTAGAGAGGTAGAGAGGTAGAGAGGTAGAGAGGTAGAGGCAGGTAGAGAGGTAGAGACCGGTGGAGAGGTAGAGACAGGTGGAGAGGTAGAGACCGGTGGAGAGGTAGAGACAGGTAGAGAGGTAGAGACAGGTGGAGAGGTAGAGAGGTAGAGAGGTAGAGAGGTAGAGAGGTAGAGACAGGTAGAGAGGTAGAGACCGGTGGAGAGGTAGAGACAGGTGGAGAGGTAGAGACCGGTGGAGAGGTAGAGACAGGTAGAGAGGTAGAGACAGGTGTAGAGGTAGAGACAGGTAGAGAGGTAGAGACAGGTAGAGAGGTAGAGACAGGTAGAGAGGTAGAGAGACAGGTGGAGAGGTAGAGAGGTAGAGACAGGTAGAGAGGTAGAGACAGGTAGAGAGGTAGAGACAGGTAGAGAGGTAGAGACAGGTAGAGAGGTAGAGAGGTAGAGAGGTAGAGACAGGTAGAGAGGTAGAGACAGGTGGAGAGGTAGAGAGGTAGAGAGGTAGAGAGGTAGAGAGGTAGAGAGGTAGAGAGGTAGAGAGGTAGAGACAGGTGGACAGGTAGAGACAGGTGGAGAGGTAGAGAGGTAGAGAGGTAGAGAGGTAGAGAGGTAGAGAGGTAGAGAGGTAGAGACAGGTGGACAGGTAGAGACAGGTGGAGAGGTAGAGACAGGTGGAGAGGTAGAGAGGTAGAGACAGGTGGAGAGGTAGAGAGGTAGAGAGGTAGAGAGGTAGAGAGGTAGAGAGGTAGAGAGGTAGAGACAGGTAGAGAGGTAGAGACAGGTGGAGAGGTAGAGACAGGTGGAGAGGTAGAGAGGTAGAGACAGGTAGAGAGGTAGAGACAGGTGGAGAGGTAGAGAGGTAGAGAGGTAGAGACAGGTGGAGAGGTAGAGACAGGTGGAGAGGTAGAGAAAGGTAGAGAGGTAGAGACAGGTGGAGAGGTAGAGAGGTAGAGACAGGTGGAGAGGTAGAGAGGTAGAGACAGGTGGAGAGGTAGAGACAGGTGGAGAGGTAGAGAGGTAGAGACAGGTGGAGAGGTAGAGACAGGTAGAGAGGTAGAGACAGGTAGAGAGGTAGAGACAGGTGGAGAGGTAGAGAAAGGTAGAGAGGTAGAGAGGTAGAGAGGTAGAGACAGGTAGAGAGACAGGTGGAGAGGTAGAGACAGGTGGAGAGGTAGAGACAGGTAGAGAGGTAGAGACAGGTTAGAGGTAGAGAGGTAGAGACAGGTGGAGAGGTAGAGACAGGTGGAGAGGTAGAGACAGGTGGAGAGGTAGAGAAAGGTAGAGACAGATAGAAAGGTAGAGAGGTAGAGACAGGTAGAGAGACAGGTGGAGAGGTAGAGACAGATAGAAAGGTAGAGACAGGTAGAGAGACAGGTGGAGAGGTAGAGACAGGTAGAGAGGTAGAGACAGGTGGAGAGGTAGAGACAGGTAGGGAGGTAGAGAGACAGGTAGAGAGGTAGAGACAGGTGGAGAGGTAGAGACAGGTGGAGAGGTAGAGACAGGTGGAGAGGTAGAGAGGTAGAGAGGTAGAGAGGTAGAGACCGGTGGAGAGGTAGAGACAGGTGGAGAGGTAGAGACAGGTGGAGAGGTAGAGACAGGTGGAGAGGTAGAGACAGGTGGAGAGGTAGAGAGGTAGAGAGGTAGAGAGACAGGTAGAGAGGTAGAGACAGGTGGAGAGGTAGAGACAGGTGGAGAGGTAGAGACAGGTAGAGAGGTAGAGACAGGTAGAGAGGTAGAGACCGGTGGAGAGGTAGAGACAGGTGGAGAGGTAGAGACAGGTGGAGAGGTAGAGAGGTAGAGAGGTAGAGACAGGTGGAGAGGTAGAGACAGGTAGAGAGGTAGAGACAGGTGGAGAGGTAGAGACAGGTGGAGAGGTAGAGAGGTAGAGAGGTAGAGACCGGTGGAGAGGTAGAGACAGGTGGAGAGGTAGAGACAGGTGGAGAGGTAGAGACAGGTGGAGAGGTAGAGAGACAGGTGGAGAGGTAGAGAGACAGGTGGAGAGGTAGAGAGGTAGAGAGGTAGAGACCGGTGGAGAGGTAGACAGGTAGAGAGGTAGAGACAGGTGGAGAGGTAGAGACAGGTGGAGAGGTAGAGACAGGTGGAGAGGTAGAGAGACAGGTGGAGAGGTAGAGAGGTAGAGAGGTAGAGACCGGTGGAGAGGTAGACAGGTAGAGAGGTAGAGACAGGTGGAGAGGTAGAGACAGGTGGAGAGGTAGAGACAGGTAGAGAGGTAGAGACAGGTAGAGAGGTAGAGACAGGTGGAGAGGTAGAGACAGGTAGAGAGGTAGAGACAGGTGGAGAGGTAGAGACAGGTAGAGAGGTAGAGACAGGTAGAGAGGTAGAGACAGGTGGAGAGGTAGAGAGGTAGAGACAGGTTAGAGGTAGAGACAGGTAGAGAGGTAGAGACAGGTGGAGAGGTAGAGACAGGTGGAGAGGTAGAGACAGGTGGAGAGGTAGAGGCAGGTAGAGAGGTAGAGACAGGTAGAGAGGTAGAGACAGGTAGAGAGGTAGAGACAGGTGGAGAGGTAGAGACAGGTGGAGAGGTAGAGACAGGTAGAGAGGTAGAGACAGGTAGAGACAGGTAGAGAGGTAGAGACAGGTGGAGAGGTAGAGAGGTAGAGAGGTAGAGACAGGTGGAGAGGTAGAGAGGTAGAGACAGGTGGAGAGGTAGAGACAGGTGGAGAGGTAGAGACAGGTGGAGAGGTAGAGACAGGTAGAGAGACAGGTAGAGACAGGTAGAGAGGTAGAGAGGTAGAGACAGGTGGAGAGGTAGAGAGGTAGAGACAGGTGGAGAGGTAGAGACAGGTGGAGAGGTAGAGACAGGTGGAGAGGTAGAGACAGGTGGAGAGGTAGAGACAGGTAGAGAGGTAGAGACAGGTGGAGAGGTAGAGACAGGTGGAGAGGTAGAGACAGGTGGAGAGGTAGAGAAAGGTAGACAGGTAGAGACAGGTTAGAGGTAGAGACAGGTAGAGAGGTAGAGACAGGTAGAGAGACAGGTGGAGAGGTAGAGACAGGTGGAGAGGTAGAGATACAGTGGGGCAAAAAAGTATTTAGTCAGCCACCAATTGTGCAAGTTCTTCCACTTAAAAAGATGAGAGAGGCCTGTAATTTTCATCAAAGATACACTTCAACTATGACAGACAAAATGAGAAAAAAAATCCAGAAAATCACATTGTAGGATTTTTAATGAATTTATTTGCAAATTATGGTGGAAAATAAGTATTTGGTCACCTACAAACAAGCAAGATTTCTGGCTCTCACAGACCTGTAACTTCTTCTTTAAGAGGCTCCTCTGTCCTCCACTCGTTACCTGTATTAATGGCACCTGTTTGAACTTGTTATCAGTATAAAAGACACCTGTCCACAACCTCAAACAGTCACACTCCAAACTCCACTATGGCCAAGACCAAAGAGCTGTCAAAGGACACCAGAAACAAAATTGTAGACCTGCACCAGGCTGGGAAGACTGAATCTGCAATAGGTAAGCAGCTTGGTTTGAAGAAATCAACTGTGGGAGCAATTATTAGGAAATGGAAGACATACAAGACCACTGATAATCTCCCTCGATCTGGGGCTCCACGCAAGATCTCACCCCGTAGGGTCAAAATGATCACAAGAACGGTGAGCAAAAATCCCAGAACCACACAGGGGGACCTAGTGAATGACCTGCAGAGAGCTGGGTCCAAAGTAACAAAGCCTACCATCAGTAACACACTACGCCGCCAGGGACTCAAATCCTGCAGTGCCAGACGTGTCCCCCTGCTTAAGCCAGTACATGTCCAGGCCCGTCTGAAGTTTGCTAGAGAGCATTTGGATGATCCAGAAGAAGATTGGGAGAATGTCATATGGTCAGATGAAACCAAAATAGAACTTTTTGGTAAAAACTCAACTCGTCGTGTTTGGAGGACAAAGAATGCTGAGTTGCATTCAAAGAACACCATACCTACTGTGAAGCATGGGGGTGGAAACATCATGCTTTGGGGCTGTTTTTCTGCAAAGGGACCAGGACGACTGATCCGTGTAAAGGAAAGAATGAATGGGGCCATGTATCGTGAGATTTTGAGTGAAAACCTCCTTCCATCAGCAAGGGCATTGAAGATGAAACGTGGCTGGGTCTTTCAGCATGACAATGATCCCAAACACACCGCCCAGGCAACGAAGGAGTGGCTTCGTAAGAAGCATTTCAAGGTCCTGGAGTGGCCTAGCCAGTCTCCAGATCTCAACCCCATAGAAAATCTTTGGAGGGAGTTGAAAGTCTGTGTTGCCCAGCAACAGCCCCAAAACATCACTGCTCTAGAGGAGATCTGCATGGAGGAATGGGCCAAAATACCAGCAACAGTGTGTGAAGACCTTGTGAAGACTTACAGAAAACGTTTGACCTCTGTCATTGCCAACAAAGGGTATATAACAAAGTATTGAGATAAACTTTTGTTATTGACCAAATACTTATTTTCCACCATAATTTGCAAATAAATTCATTAAAAATCCTACAATGTGATTTTCTGGATTTTTTTCTTCTCATTTTGTCTGTCATAGTTGAAGTGTACCTATGATGAAAATTACAGGCCTCTCTCATCTTTTTAAGTGGGAGAACTTGCACAATTGGTGGCTGACTAAATACTTTTTTGCCCCACTGTAGGTATAAATGTAGAGAGATGTTAGAGGTGGAGACAGGTGGAAAGGAATAGACAGGTAGAGAGGTAGAGACAGGTGTAGAGGTAGAGACAGGTAGAGAGGTAGAGACAGGTGGAGAGGAATAGACAGGTGTAGAGGTAGAGACAGGTGTAGAGGTAGAGACAGGTGGAGAGGTAGAGACAGGTGTAGAGGTAGAGACAGGTAGAGAGGTAGAGACAGGTAGAGAGGTAGAGACAGGTAGAGAGGAATAGACAGGTAGAGAGGTAGAGACAGGTAGAGAGGAATAGACAGGTGTAGAGGTAGAAACAGGTGGAGAGGTAGAGACAGGTGGAGAGGTAGAGAGGTAGAGACAGGTTAGAGGTAGAGACAGGTGGAGAGGTAGAGACAGGTGTAGAGGTAGAGACAGGTAGAGAGGTAGAGACAGGTAGAGAGGTAGAGACAGGTAGAGAGGTAGAGACAGGTAGAGAGGTAGAGAGGTAGAGACAGGTGGAGAGGTAGAGAGGTAGAGACAGGTTAGAGGTAGAGACAGGTGGAGAGGTAGAGACAGGTGGAGAGGTAGAGACAGGTAGAGAGGTAGAGACAGGTGGAGAGGTAGAGACAGGTAGAGAGGTAGAGACAGGTAGAGAGGTAGAGAGGTAGAGAGGTAGAGACAGGTAGAGAGGTAGAGAGGTAGAGACAGGTAGAGACAGGTAGAGAGGTAGAGACAGGTAGAGAGGTAGAGACAGGTAGAGAGGTAGAGACAGGTAGAGAGGTAGAGACAGGTAGAGACAGGTAGAGACAGGTAGAGAGGTAGAGACAGGTAGAGAGGTAGAGACAGGTAGAGACAGGTAGAGACAGGTAGAGAGGTAGAGACAGGTAGAGAGGTAGAGACAGGTAGAGAGGTAGAGACAGGTGGAGAGGTAGAGACAGGTGGAGAGGTAGAGAGGTAGAGACAGGTTAGAGGTAGAGACAGGTGGAGAGGTAGAGACAGGTGGAGAGGTAGAGAGGTAGAGACAGGTTAGAGGTAGAGACAGGTGGAGAGGTAGAGACAGGTGGAGAGGTAGAGAGGTAGAGACAGGTTAGAGGTAGAGACAGGTTAGAGGTAGAGACAGGTGGAGAGGTAGAGACAGGTGGAGAGGTAGAGACAGGTGTAGAGGTAGAGAGGTAGAGACAGGTGGAGAGGTAGAGACAGGTAGAGAGGTAGAGACAGGTGGAGAGGTAGAGAGGTAGAGACAGGTTAGAGGTAGAGACAGGTGGAGAGGTAGAGACAGGTGGAGAGGTAGAGAGGTAGAGACAGGTTAGAGGTAGAGACAGGTGGAGAGGTAGAGACAGGTGGAGAGGTAGAGAGGTAGAGACAGGTTAGAGGTAGAGACAGGTTAGAGGTAGAGACAGGTGGAGAGGTAGAGACAGGTGGAGAGGTAGAGAGGTAGAGACAGGTTAGAGGTAGAGACAGGTGGAGAGGTAGAGACAGGTGGAGAGGTAGAGACAGGTGTAGAGGTAGAGAGGTAGAGACAGGTGGAGAGGTAGAGACAGGTAGAGAGGTAGAGACAGGTGGAGAGGTGGAGAGGTAGAGACAGGTTAGAGGTAGAGACAGGTGGAGAGGTAGAGACAGGTGGAGAGGTAGAGACAGGTGTAGAGGTAGAGACAGGTAGAGAGGAATAGACAGGTAGAGAGGAATAGACAGGTAGAGAGGTAGAGACAGGTGGAGAGGTAGAGACAGGTGGAGAGGTAGAGACAGGTTAGAGGTAGAGAGGTGGAGAGGTAGAGACAGGTCGAGAGGTAGAAACGGGTTAGAGGTAGAGACAGGTGGAGAGGTAGAGACAGGTGGAGAGGTAGAGAGGTAGAGAGGTAGAGACAGGTTAGAGGTAGAGAGGTGGAGAGGTAGAGACAGGTGGAGAGGTAAAGAGGTAGAGACAGGTTAGAGGTAGAGACAGGTGGAGAGGTAGAAACAAGTGGTGAGGTAGAGACAGGTGGAGAGGAATAGCCTGAAACACACTGTGGAATGAGTGAATGTGATAAAGTTATGTGGAGGAGGAGAGGAGGGGTGGAGGAGGAGAGGAGGGGTGGAGGAGGAGAGTGGGAGGAGAGGAGAGGAGATGAGAGGTGGAAGAGGAGAGGAGAGGTGGAGGAGAGGAGAGGAGAGGAGAGGTGGAGGAGGAGAGGAGGGGTGGAGGAGGAGAGGAGGGGTGGAGGAGGATGAATAGAGGAGGAATAGATAGGATTATTAAGAACACATAGAGAATGTCTGGAGACTGAGCAGACGAGACGAGCAGAGAACACTAAAAAGGCCAGCATCATATGGACATGGTCAACAACGAGAAAAAAACAGGGTTTACATTATAATTGACATCCTAACGCTCACTGACTGGAAAGATAAGGGGAATATATAGCAAATCTATTCCCAGATCTGCCATAGCATTTTGCAGGCATTAAACCCGCTGGGCTGTTCTTCAGTGAAAGGGTAAGTGTGCATAGGTGACTCACTGCAGGTAATGAGGTACAGAATGAGCATGTCTGTGAGACACTGTGAAAAGACATAAAGTCTCCTGCAGTCTACTGAGACACACCTCTCATCTCCTCCTCCACCCCTCCTCTCCTCCTCCACCCCTCCTCTCCTCCTCCACCTCTCATCTCCTCCTCCACCTCTCCTCTCCTCATCCACCTCTCATCTCCTCCTCCCATCATACAGCACATCAAACATTGACTCCCCTCCCCTGCTCCTCCTCCTCTCTCTTCCTCTCCTTCCCCTGCTCCTCCTCCTCTCTTCCTCTCCTTCCCCTGCTCCTTCTCCTCTCTCTTCCTCTCCTTCCCCTCCCTTCTCCTCTCTCTTCCTATCCTTC
This sequence comes from Salvelinus namaycush, assembly GCF_016432855.1. NCBI lineage: Eukaryota > Metazoa > Chordata > Actinopteri > Salmoniformes > Salmonidae > Salvelinus > Salvelinus namaycush. Next base: position 40,506,825 of record NC_052317.1, read on the forward strand.
CCCTGCTCCTTCTCCTCTCTCTTCCTCTCCTTCCCCTCCCGTCTCCTCTCTCTTCCTCTCCTTCCCCTCCCTTCTCCTCTCTCTTCCTCTCCTTCCCCTCCCTTCTCCTCTCTCTTCCTATCCTTCCCCTGCTCCTTCTCCTCTCTCTTCCTCTCCTTCCCCTCTCTCTTCCTCTCCTTCCCCTCCCTTCTCCTCTCTCTTCCTCTCCTTCCCCTCCCTTCTCCTCTCATCTCCTTTTTATTTTCCTCCCTTTCCTCTTCTCTGGTTCCTTCTCCTCCTCTCCTTTCCTCTCCTCCTCCTCTCCTTTCCTTTCTCCTCTCTTCTCATTCTCGGTCCTCTCATCTTATCCTCTCCTCTTTTCTCTCCTCGTCAGTACGCTTCTGTGCTAATCACCTCATCAATGCAGCTCGTTAGGAACCACCTGCAACATAACGGACAGGAACACCGTTTCACCACGGACTGATAGGCCGAAGAGGGGGAGGAAGAGGAGGATGAGAGAGGGAGGAGGAGGAGAGCGGGAGGAGGAGGAGGAGAGAGGGTGGGCAGGAGGATACAGGGTGATAAAGAGAAAAATAATATACGTGAAAGAAAGTGACGAATGAATAGAGAGGATGAAGATATAGAGAGAGGATGAAAATATAGAGAGAGGATGAAGATATAGAAAGAGGATGAAGATATAGAGAGAGGATGATATAGAGAGGATGAAGATATAGAGAGGATGAAGATATAGAGAGAGGATGAAGATATAGAGAGAGGATGATATAGAGAGAGGATGAAGATATAGAGAGGATGAAGATATAGAGAGAGGATGAAAATATAGAGAGAGGATGAAGATATAGAGAGAGGATGAAGATATGGAGAGAGGATGATATAGAGAGAGGATGAAGATATAGAGAGGATGAAGATATAGAGAGAGGATGAATATATAGAGAGAGGATGATATAGAGAGGATGAAGATATAGAGAGAGGATGATACAGAGAGAGGATGAAGATATAGAGAGGATGAAAATAGAGAGAGGATGAAGATATAGAGAGGATGATATAGAGAGAGGATGAAGCTATAGAGAGAGGATGATATAGAGAGGATGAAGATATAGAGAGAGGATGAAGATATAGAGAGGATGAAGATAAAGAGAGAGGATGAAGTTATAGAGAGAGGATGATATAGAGAGGATGAAGATATAGAGAGAGGATGAAGATATATAGAGAGGATGAAGATATAGAGAGAGGATGATATATAGAGAGGATGAAGATATAGAGAGAGGATGAAGATATAATGAGAGGATGATATAGAGAGCGGATGAAGATATAGAGAGGATGAAGATATAGAGAGAGGATGAAGATATAGAGGATGAAGATAAAGAGAGAGGATGAAGATATAGAGAGAGGATGAAGATATAGAGAGAGGATGATATAGAGAGAGGATGAAGATATAGAGAGAGGATGATATAGAGAGGATGAAAATATAATGAGAGGATGATATAGAGAGCGGATGAAGATATAGAGAGAGGATGAAGGTATAGAGAGAGGATGAAAATATAGAGAGAGGATGAAGATATAGAGAGAGGATGAAGATATAGAGAGAGGATGATATAGAGAGAGGATGAAGATATAGAGAAAAAGAGTCAAGAGAGAGGTGTTGTGAGAAGGAATCACCATGGATACCTTAGTTCAAAGGAAGGTGAACCATGACAACTGTGTGCCATTCCTCCCCCTAGTTGCTGGGCCCCCGTGCCTCAGTGGCTATAGAAGGTTGTTGGGGGGCACGTGAGCAAAGCCACAACAATCCTCCATCATCTTGTCTACTTTCATCTATCTCTCATCATTCTCTCATCTATCTCTCATCTATCTCACCTTTCTATATGTCTAGCATATGTCTCTCTCTCTCCTCAACTCAAAGGGCTTTATTATCATGGGAAACACATGTTAACATTGCCAAAGCAAGTGAAATAAACAAAAGTGAAATAAATAATAAAAATGAACAGTAAACATTACACTTTACATTACACATTACACTTTGTTCCAAATGAACAAAGACATTAGAAATGTCATATTATGTGTGTTGTAACAATGTGTTGTAATGATGTGCAAATAGTTAAGGTACAAAAGGGAAAATACATGTAACGGCAGGTTTCCTCCTCTTCGTCTGAAGAGGAGGTGTAGCAGGGATGGGACCAAGACGCAGAGTGGTAAGTGTCCATGTTTTAATATAATCAACTGAACACGACAAAATATACAAAATAACAAAGTAACCTAACCGAAACAGTCCCGTGTGGCACGAACACAGACACAGGAAACAAACACCCACAAACCAACAGTGAAAACAGGCAACCTAAATATGGTTCCCAATCAGAAACAATGCAAAACACCTGTCTCTGATTGAGAACCGTATCAGGCCAATTGACAAACCTAAACATAGAAACACATAACATAGACTGCCCACCCCAACTCACGCCCTGACCATACTAACTAAAGACAAAACAAAGGAAAATAAAGGTCAGAACGTGACAATACATAAATATAGGTTGTATTTACAATGATGTTTGTTCTTCACTGGTTGCCCTTTTCTTGTGGTAACAGGTCACAAATCTTGCTGCTGTGATGCACACTGTGGTATTTCACTCATCTCTCTCCCTCTCAATTCAATAGACTTTATTAACATGGAAAGTAAAGCACATCCATTGTCAAAGTAAACATAAGAACGACGGTCAAAGACAGGAATAGACTAGACTGTTGGTGATGAAGCAATCATAATGATACGTGGTAATCATATTAACAGCAATTACAACCCAGAATCATAAAGAACAGGCTAATATGAATAATCACACTCTACTTGCTGTCTACTTCTCACTGTCTGTCCCTCAGGTTGTGGAAGGAGGCCACACATTTGGCTGATAAAACACAGCATTTTGTTTTTCACCAAGTACGTATTTAAATTTATCTTCATCATTTACAGTAAGTTTTCAAATTCTTCATATTGTTTTATAATTTTGGGGAAGAATTTGACAGAAAATGCAGCTCTGTCTATCTCTTCCTGCGGGCAGAATGAGCACAGGCTGTTCTCTTTAGGTAATCAGGTTTGTCTGTGACGACCGGTCTCTATAGCCAGACTGTGCTCACTGAGTCTGTACCTAGTCAGTGTTTTCCTCAGTTTTCTATCAGTCACAGTGGTCAGATAGTCTGCCACCATGTACTGTCTGTTTAGAGACAAATAGCATTGAAGTTTACTTAGATTTTTTTGTGGTGTCTTTCCAATAGGTGATATATTTTTATTTTTGTTTGGTTATAATTTTGTTGTGTCAAATTTTACTGAGTGCTGTCCTGAGGCTTTGTTGGGTTGGTAGTGGTTAGTGAACTTAGCGTCAGGATTAGCTGTCTGAGGGGACTTCTCCACAGTGTGCTCCTCTCTTGGCATTTCAGGACATTGTATTGGTAGGAGTGGGGGTCACTTGTTTTTAAATGATTATAACATTTGGTGGCTCTTTTTTGGATATTAATCAGAAGAGGGAATTGGCTGATTCTGCTCTGCATGCTTTGTTTGGAGTTGTCCTCTGTACTGTGAGGAGGCTCTTACAGAATTACACATGCAGCGTTTCAATTGGGTGTTTGTCCTATTTGGCAAATTCTTGCTTTGTAAGCGGACCCCCCATTTTGCTGCTGTATAGTGCAGTTGGTTCTATTACTAATTTGAATATTTTGAGCCAGATCCTAATATGGTATGTCGAATTCGATAGATATTTTAATGGCATAAAAAACCCTACCTGCTTTGTCTTTCAGTTCATTCACAGCCAGACTGAAGTTCCCCGTGGAGCTGATTTTAGTCCCAAATATGTGTATGTGTGTTCTATATCAGTGGAGCCAAGTAAACAGGTATATCGGTTTTTCCCTGACATCTAGACCTTTTCTGGAATATCATAATGTTTGTCCTTTTGAGATTGACTGTCAGAGCCCAGGTCGGACAGAACGGGTCGGACAGTACGGGTCGGACAAAACGGATCTGACAGAACGGGTCTGACAAAACGGGTCTGACAGAACGGTTCCAGATGATGTAATAGTTGCTGTAACCCCTCCTTAGTGTGGGACAGCAGCAAGAGACGTGTTAGTGAGGTTTAGAGAGTGTGTTTCCTTGCTTTGTTCAGCTGGATGTTCAATTTGATATTCATTAGAACTAAGCCAATGGGGCCAAGGGATCTCTGGTTTCATCTTCCTGCTATTGTTGACTTCAGAGGACCACAGCTGACTGGAATATCTGGACAAGCTTTCTCTGAGGATATGTGTTGTTGTCAACTATTAAACTTAGCCGGCGACGCCAGCAAAGACATTCGTTGGCCAGCAAAGCCATACAGAATTCACA
>NC_052317.1:40511278-40576278 GCF_016432855.1 Salvelinus namaycush
AGGTCATCTGTGTCAATAAGAGTCAGACTGGGGGGCTGTTGATTGTTCTAGTTTTTTTTGCCAATGAATTGATGGTATATCAAATTTGCCAGTGTTAACTAGTGTTGACTTTCAGTGTAACATTTCTAGAGTTGATTCAGGAGTTAAATTAACATTCAGTGGTGTAACAGAACCAGAGTGTTGATGTTAATAACCAGAGTGTTGGTGTTAATAACCAGAGTGTTGGTGTTAATAACCAGAGTGATGGTGTTAATAACCAGAGTGATGGTGTTAATAACCAGAGTGTTGGTGTTAATAACCAGAGTGATGGTGTTAATAACCAGAATGTTGGTGTTAATAACCAGAGTGTTGGTGTTAATAACCAGAGTGATGGTGTTAATAACCAGAGTGTTGGTGTTAATAACCAGAGTGATGGTGTTAATAACCAGAGTGTTGGTGTTAATAACCAGAGTGATAGTGTTAATAACCAGAGTGACGGTGTTAATAACCAGAGTGATGGTGGTAATAACCAGAGTGTTGGTGTTAATAACCAGAGTGATGGTGTTAATAACCAGAGTTGGTGTTAATAACCAGAGTGATGGTGTTAATAACCAGTGTTGGTGTTAATAACCAGAGTGATGGTGTTAATAACCAGGGTGTTGGTGTTAATGACCAGAATGTTGGTGTTAATAACCAGAGTGATGGTGTTAATAACCAGAGTGATGGTGTTAATGACCAGAAGGTTGGTGTTAATAACCAGAATGTTAGTGTTAATAACCAGAGTGATGGTGGTAATAACCAGAGTGATGGTGTTAATAACCAGAGTGATGGTGTTAATAACCAGAGTGATGGTGTTAATAACCAGAGTGATGGTGTTAATAACCAGAGTGTTGGTGTTAATAACCAGAATGTTGGTGTTAATAACCAGAGTGATGGTGTTAATAACCAGAGTGATGGTGGTAATAACCAGAGTGTTGGTGTTAATAACCAGAGTGATGGTGTTAATAACCAGAATGTTGGTGTTAATAACCAGAATGTTGGTGTTAATAACCAGAGTGATGGTGTTAATAACCAGAGTGATGGTGTTAATAACCAGAATGTTGGTGTTAATAACCAGAGTGATGGTGTTAATAACCAGAGTGTTGGTGTTAATAACCAGTGATGGTGTTAATAACCAGAGTGTTGGTGTTAATAACCAGAGTGTTGGTGTTAATAACCAGAGTGTTGGTGTTAATAACCAGAGTGTTGGTGTTAATAACCAGAGTGTTGGTGTTAATAACCAGTGATGGTGTTAATAACCAGTGATGGTGTTAATAACCAGTGATGGTGTTAATAACCAGAGTGTTGGTGTTAATAACCAGAGTGTTGGTGTTAATAACCAGAGTGTTGGTGTTAATAACCAGAGTGATGGTGTTAATAACCAGAGTGATGGTGTTAATAACCAGAGTGTTGGTGTTAATAACCAGAGTGATGGTGTTAATAACCAGAGTGATGTGTTAATAACCGAGTGATGGTGTTAATAACCAGAGTGTTGGTGTTAATAACCAGAGTGATGGTGTTAATAACCAGAGTGTTGTGTTAATAACCAGTGTGATGGTGTTAATAACCAGAGTGTTGGTGTAATAACCAGAGTGATGGTGTTATAACCAGAGGTGGTGTATAAACCAGAGTGATGGTGTTAATAACCAGAGTGATGGTGTTAATAACCAGAGTGTTGGTGTTAATAACCAGTGATGGTGTTAATAACCAGAGTGTTGGTGTTAATAACCAGAGTGTTGGTGTTAATAACCAGTGATGGTGTTAATAACCAGAGTGTTGGTGTTAATAACCCGAGTGTTGGTGTTAATAACTAGAGTGTTGGTGTTAATAGCCAGTGTTGGTGTTAATAACCAGAGTGTTGGTGTTAATAACCAGAGTGTTGGTGTTAATAACCAGAGTGATGGTGTTAATAGCCAGTGTTGGTGTTAATAACCAGAGTGTTGGTGTTAATAACCAGAGTGATGGTGTTAATACAGTGTGGTGTAATAACCAGAGTGTTGGTGTTAATAACCAGAGTGTTGGTGTTAATAACCAGAGTGATGGTGTTAATAGCCAGTGTTGGTGTTAATAACCAGAGTGTTGGTGTTAATAACCAGAGTGATGGTGTTAATAGCCAGTGTTGGTGTTAATAACCAGAGTGATGGTGTTAATAACCAGAGTGTTGGTGTTAATAACCAGAGTGTTGGTGTTAAGGGAGAAGACCCAGTGTTCCAGTCCCGTCATAGCCTTCCACTGACTATGTACAGACCCAGTGTTCCAGGCCCCTCATAGCCATCCATGGACTATGTACAGACCCAGTGTTCCAGTCCCCTCATAGCCATTCATGGACTATGTACATACCCAGTGTTCCAGTCCCCTCATAGCCATCCATGGACTATGTACAGACCCAGTTTTCCAGTCCCCTCGTAGCCTTCCACTGACTATGTACAGACCCAGTGTTCCAGTCCCTCGTAGCCTTCCACTGACTATGTACAGACCCAGTGTTCCAGTCCCCTCATAGCCATCCATGGACTATGTACAGACCCAGTGTTCCAGTCCCTCATAGCCTTCCATGGACTATGTACAGACCCAGTGTTCCAGTCCCCTCATAGCCTTCCATGGACTATGTACAGACCCAGTGTTCCAGTCCCCTCATAGCCATCCACTGACTATGTACAGACCCAGTGTTCCAGTCCCCTCATAGCCTTCCATGGACTATGTACAGACCCAGTGTTCCAGGCCCCTCATAGCCATCCATGGACTATGTACAGACCCAGTGTTCCAGTCCCCTCATAGCCATTCATGGACTATGTACATACCCAGTGTTCCAGTCCCCTCATAGCCATCCATGGACTATGTACAGACCCAGTGTTCCAGTCCCCTCATAGCCATTCATGGACTATGTACAGACCCAGTGTTCCAGTCCCCTCATAGCCATCCATGGACTATGTACAGACCCAGTGTTCCAGTCCCCTCATAGCCTTCCATGGACTATGTACAGACCCAGTGTTCCAGTCCCCTCATAGCCATCCATGGACTATGTACAGACCCAGTGTTCCAGTCCCCTCATAGCCATCCACTGACTATGTACAGACCCAGTGTTCCAGTCCCCTATAGCCTTCCATGGACTATGTACAGACCCAGTGTTCCAGGCCCCTCATAGCCATCCATGGAATATGTACATACCCAGTGTTCCAGTCCCCTCATAGCCATCCATGGACTATGTACAGACCCAGTGTTCCAGTCCCCTCATAGCCATTCATGGACTATGTACATACCCAGTGTTCCAGTCCCCTCATAGCCATCCATGGACTATGTACAGACCCAGTGTTCCAGTCCCCTCATAGCCATTCATGGACTATGTACGACCCAATGTTCCAGTCCATCATAGCCATCCATGGACTATGTACAGACCCAGTGTTCCAGTCCCCTCATAGCCATTCATGGACTATGTACAGACCCAGTGTTCCAGTCCCCTCATAGCCATCCATGGACTATGTACAGACCCAGTGTTCCAGTCCCTTCATAGCCATCCATGGACTATGTACAGACCCAGTGTTGCAGTCCCCTCATAGCCTTCCACTGACTATGTACAGACCCAGTGTTCCAGTCCCCTCATAGCCATTCATGGACTATGTACAGACCCAGTGTTCCAGTTCATCATAGCCATCCATGGACTATGTACAGACCCAGTGTTCCAGTCCCTCATAGCCATTCATGGACTATGTACAGACCCAGTGTTCCAGTCCCCTCATAGCCATCCATGGACTATGTACAGACCCAGTGTTCCAGTCCCCTCATAGCCATCCATGGACTATGTACAGACCAAGTGTTCCAGTCCCCTCATAGCCTTCCATGGACTATGTACAGACCCAGTTTTCCAGTCCCCTCGTAGCCTTCCACTGACTATGTACAGACCCAGTGTTCCAGTCCCCTCGTAGCCTTCCACTGACTATGTACAGACCCAGTGTTCCAGTCCCCTCATAGCCATCCATGGACTATGTACAGACCCAGTGTTCCAGTCCCCTCATAGCCTTCCATGGACTATGTACAGACCCAGTGTTCCAGTCCCCTCATAGCCTTCCATGGACTATGTACAGACCCAGTGTTCCAGTCCCTCATAGCCACCACTGACTATGTACAGACCCAGTGTTCCAGTCCCCTCATAGCCTTCCATGGACTATGTACAGACCCAGTGTTCCAGGCCCCTCATAGCCATCCATGGACTATGTACAGACCCAGTGTTCCAGTCCCTTCATAGCCATTCATGGACTATGTACATACCCAGTGTTCCAGTCCCCTCATAGCCATCCATGGACTATGTACAGACCCAGTGTTCCAGTCCCCTCATAGCCATTCATGGACTATGTACAGACCCAGTGTTCCAGTCCCCTCATAGCCATCCATGGACTATGTACAGACCCAGTGTTCCAGTCCCCTCATAGCCTTCCATGGACTATGTACAGACCCAGTGTTCCAGTCCCCTCATAGCCATCCATGGACTATGTACAGACCCAGTGTTCCAGTCCCCTCATAGCCATCCACTGACTATGTACAGACCCAGTGTTCCAGTCCCCTTATAGCCTTCCATGGACTATGTACAGACCCAGTGTTCCAGGCCCCTCATAGCCATCCATGGAATATGTACATACCCAGTGTTCCAGTCCCCTCATAGCCATCCATGGACTATGTACAGACCCAGTGTTCCAGTCCCCTCATAGCCATTCATGGACTATGTACATACCCAGTGTTCCAGTCCCCTCATAGCCATCCATGGACTATGTACAGACCCAGTGTTCCAGTCCCCTCATAGCCATTCATGGACTATGTACAGACCCAATGTTCCAGTCCCATCATAGCCATCCATGGACTATGTACAGACCCAGTGTTCCAGTCCCCTCATAGCCATTCATGGACTATGTACAGACCCAGTGTTCCAGTCCCCTCATAGCCATCCATGGACTATGTACAGACCCAGTGTTCCAGTCCCTTCATAGCCATCCATGGACTATGTACAGACCCAGTGTTGCAGTCCCCTCATAGCCTTCCACTGACTATGTACAGACCCAGTGTTCCAGTCCCCTCATAGCCATTCATGGACTATGTACAGACCCAGTGTTCCAGTCCCATCATAGCCATCCATGGACTATGTACAGACCCAGTGTTCCAGTCCCCTCATAGCCATTCATGGACTATGTACAGACCCAGTGTTCCAGTCCCCTCATAGCCATCCATGGACTATGTACAGACCCAGTGTTCCAGTCCCCTCATAGCCATCCATGGACTATGTACAGACCCAGTGTTCCAGTCCCCTCATAGCCTTCCATGGACTATGTACAGACCCAATGTTCCAGTCCCCTCATAGCCATCCATGGACTATGTACAGACCCAATGTTCCAGTCCCCTCATAGCCATCCATGGACTATGTACAGACCCAGTGTTCCAGTCCCCTCATAGCCTTCCACTGACTATGTACAGACCCAGTGTTGCAGTCCCCTCATAGCCTTCCACTGACTATGTACAGACCCAGTGTTCCAGTCCCCTCATAGCCTTCCACTGACTATGTACAGACCCAGTGTTCCAGTCCCCTCATAGCCTTCCACTGACTATGTACAGACCCAGTGTTGCAGTCCCCTCATAGCCTTCCACTGACTATGTACAGACCCAGTGTTCCAGTCCCCTTCATAGCCTTCCACTGACTATGTACAGACCCAGTGTTCCAGTCCCCTGTAGCCATTCCATGACTATGTACAGACCCAGTGTTCCCATATAGAATTTTAACTTATATAAATGTGTTTCTTTCTTAACCTTGCACTGCAGATGTGTATTGTTGTTAATGAATGGCAGCAAAGCCATTGATATTTCAGGGACTTGAGGCATCGTTGGTCTGACAGTAGGACAGACAGTAGGACACATAAATAACATAGGATTAGAAGTTCTGCAATTAAAACGTTATGCCTTTCTAAATTTAGAGAGACATACAGCGTCTTCAGAAAGTATTCACACCCCTTGATTTTTTCCACATTTTGTTGTGTTACAGCCTGAAATTTAAATGGATCAAATTGAGATTGTGTGTCACTGGCCTACACACAATACCCACAATATATGTCAAAGTGGAATTATGTTTTTAGAAACTTTAAAAAATGTATTAAACATGTAAATCTGAAATGTCTTTGAATCAATAAGTATTTAACCAATTTGTTATGGCAAGCCTAAATATACTGAACAAGTCACATAATAAGTTGCATGGACTCTATAATAGTGTAACATGATTTTTGAATGACTACCTCATCTCTGTACCCAACACATTTATCTGTAAGGGCCCTCAGTTGAGCAGTGAATTTCAAACACAGATTCTATCACAAAGACCAGGGAGGTTTTCCAATGCCTCACAAAGATGGGCACCTATTGGTAGATGGGTAAAAATAAATCAAACATTGAGTATCCCTTTGAGCATGGTGAAGTTATTAATTACACTTTGGATGGTGTATCAATACACCCAGTCACTACAAAGATACAGATCAAATCAAATTGTATTTGCACCAGATCAATGTGGAGCTATATACAGGAAGTACCAGTACCAGGTCAATGTAGAGCTATATACAGGAAGTACCAGATCACTGTGGAGCTATATTCAGGGAGTACCAGTACCAGATCAATGTGGAGCTATATTCAGGGAGTACCAGTACCAGATCAATGTGGAGCTATATACAGGAAGTACCAGCACCAGGTCAATGTAGAGCTATATACAGGAAGTACCAGATCACTGTGGAGCTATATTCAGGGAGTACCAGTACCAGATCAATGTGGAGCTATATTCAGGGAGTACCAGCACCAGATCAATGTGGAGCTATATACAGGAAGTACCAGTACCAGATCATTGTGGAGCTATATTCAGGGAGTACCAGTACCAGATCAATGTGGAGCTATATACAGGAAGTACCAGTACCAGATCAATGTGGAGCTATATACAGGAAGTACCAGCACCAGGTCAATGTAGAGCTATATACAGGAAGTACCAGATCACTGTGGAGCTATATTCAGGGAGTACCAGTACCAGATCAATGTGGAGCTATATACAGGGAGTACCAGTACCAGATCAATGTGGAGCTATATACAGGAAGTACCAGATCAATGTGGAGCTATATACAGGAAGTACCAGTACCAGATCAATGTGGAGCTATATACAGGAAGTACCAGTACCAGATCAATGTGGAGCTATATACAGGAAGTACCAGTACCAGATCAATGTGGAGCTATATACAGGAAGTACCAGTACCAGATCAATGTGGAGCTATATACAGGGAGTACCAGTACTAGATCAATGTGGAGCTATATACAGGAAGTACCAGTACCAGATCAATGTGGAGCTATATACAGGAAGTACCAGTACCAGATCAATGTGGAGCTATATTCAGGGAGTACCAGTACCAGATCAATGTGGAGCTATATACAGGAAGTACCAGTACCAGATCATTGTGCAGTTGCCGGAGAGGAAGGAAACCACTCAGTGATTTCACCATGAGGCCAATGGTGACTTTAAAACAGTTGCAGAGGTGCCCCCTTTAGTCACTTAATGTTTACCTATCTGCCAATCCTCATCTCATATGTATATACTGTTTCCTATACTATTCTACTGTATCTTAGTCCATTCCGCTCTGACATCGCTCATCCATATGTATATGGTCTTAATTCATTCCAACTTTCGATTTGTGTGTATTGGGTATATGTTGTGTCATTTGTTAGACATTACTTGTTAGATATTACTGCTCTGTCGGAGCTAGAAACACAAGCATTTTGCTACACCCGCAATATCATCTGCTAAATATGTGTATGTGACCAGTAACATGTGATTTGGATTAATGGCTGTGATAGTATAAAACTGAGGATGAATCAACAACATTGTAGTTACTCCACAATACTAACCTAAATGACAGAGTGAAAAGGAGGAAGCGTGTACAGAATAAAACATATTCCAAAACATGTATCCTGTTTACAATAAGGAACTAAAAAAGTTAAACTGCCCCCCAAAAAATGGCAAAGTAGTTAACTTTATGCCCTGAATACAAAGCGTTATGTTATCCAACACAATACCACTGAGTACCAATTCATATTTCAAGCATGGTGGTGGCTGCATCATGCTTGTCAGCAGTAAGGACAAGGGAGTTTTTTGGTTTGTTGATAAAAAATAAAACAGAATAAAGCGCAAGCAAAATCCTAGCAGAAAACCTGGTTCAGTCTGCTTTCCACCTGACACTAGGAGATACATTCACCACTCAGCAGGACAATAACCTACAACACAAGGACAAATATACACTGGAGTTGCTTACCGAAATAACAGTGACCTAGTTACAGTTATGACTTAAATCAGCTTGAAAATCTATGGCAAGACTTGAAAATGGCTGTCTAGCAACAACCAAAGTGAAAAATATTGTACTATCCAGGTGTGTAAAGCTCTTAGAGACCAGAATGACTCACAGCTGTAATCACTGACAAAGGTGATTCTAACATGTATTGACTCAGGGGTGTTACTTATGTAAAAGGTATATTTCTGTATTTAACTATCAATACAATTACTAAAATGTCTAAAAACATGTTTTCACTTTGTCATTATGGGGTATTGTGTGTAGATGGGTGAGAGAAAAAATATATTTTATCCATTTTGAATTCAGGCTGTAACAACAAATGTGGAATAAGTCAAGGGGTTTGAATACTTTATGAAAACACTACTTACAGTTATTGAAAGGGCAAGGCAGTCCCAAATAGGCTATGACGCCTAAGCTGTATAAACATATCCCAGGTTGCAACTGTCATCGGGGCTGTGCAGAGTCACCTGCCAAGCGACAAGTGACGGAATATGTTCCACAGGAGGGAAATACCCCTTACTTCCGACTGTCCATTCCGCAGAAATACTGTAGCATACCCATTCAAAGCCCATCAAACATTTAGAATAAACGATGTATTTATATCAATATATTTATAGTGTATAAAGAGGGCAAACGATAAATGACAAATATACAGTTGAAACTGACTCAGAAATCCTAAACAAACACCTGGCAGTTAATTTACAGGTACAGTCTAGTGACTGTCAGAATAGTCTGACTCAATACTAAATTAGAACAGCGGGTCATGCACCGGAAAAAAAAACGAAAACCAGCACTAACTCACCACTTTGAGGATTTTTGGGGATCGTTTTCAGTAAATAAAAGTTAGTAAAATAGTTTCACCTCGCACAGCGTGTCTGACAACTGAAAGAGCGCATATCTGTCGTTGTTCCTCCAAAATGCTCGCTGACCTCCGAGCTGAACGGGTGTAACTCCTCCCTCCTGGACACTGTGGGGAATAGCCCCTACGTCACCAGTTCTCTTTTTCTGGATTGGATGTGAGCTCTACACCTGTTCGAATGCTGTACCGGAGGTGGTTACTGTACCAGGCTAGGCCTATTAGTATACTGATGCAAAATTAGCTAAATTAAAAGTGTTAAAAAAAACATTGCCAGTGTGGCTACCGAGTGGTAGGTTAAAGGTTGTTAAGCAGTTTTGCTTCGTTGTTTTAGCCTTCATAAACTGTTAATATGCAGGCGTTCCCCAAGACATTAAAAAAGCAGCCTAAAGAAGCAATGAATGAACGTGTCACCTGACATGATGTGTCAGAGGCCTGTGCACTTCTTGTTCTTGGAAAAGACTTGAGGGGGCAGCGCTACACAAAACAAATGAACTAGTAGGCACGTTACTTTTGGCCTGTCGCGTTTGGCCTGACCACAACTCAGCTGGCTTTAGAGTGCAGAAGCCAGTGTTGCCCAACTCCCCAGTAAGGAAAGTAGCTATTGGCTGTCCTAAAAGTCGCTAAATGACGTCATCACCTAATGTCGCTAAATTGGCAACACTGAGCAGAACAAAAAAACACACACAAAAAACACTTGAACATGAGAAGCAGTGTCTTTCTATTGCAATGTCGTCTGGTTTCTCATAGGAATTCACAAGGTCAGTTATTTGCAAAATGTTGACATACATACTGTAAATGTGTTGTATTTTGTTTTGTGGGGAAATTAGAAGCTTATTGAGGGTGCAGAAACTATTTGCAAAGTCAAAGCGTTAACACTAACCTCTGTGTGAGAGTATTCTATGCTGGTCCTCGTTTCATGATCATCTGTAATTGTCAGGCTATTACTCTCACTGTAGGCTATACATTCATTTAGATCAACGTATGGCACTACCAGACATACACAACCCCTCTTTTAACTCACATTACAATAGTCCCTTTGGCAGATGAAGTGCCTTGTCATGTGAAGTTGGTTTCTCCTTCAGTCACACAGCAGCTGACCCATTCTATGAAGGTGTCACACAGCAGCTGACCCATTCTATAAAGGTGTCACACAGCAGCTGACCCATTCTATAAAGGTGTCACACAGCAGCTGACCCATTCTATAAAGGTGTCACACAGCAGCTGACCCATTCTATAAAGGTGTCACACAGCAGCTGACCCATTCTATAAAGGTGTCACACAGCAGCTGACCCATTCTATAAAGGTGTCACACAGCAGCTGACCCATTCTATAAAGGTGTCACACAGCAGCTGACCCATTCTATAAAGGTGTCACACAGCAGCTGACCCATTCTATAAAGGTGTCACACAGCAGCTGACCCATTCTATAAAGGTGTCACACAGCAGCTGACCCATTCTATAAAGGTGTCACACAGCAGCTGACCCATTCTATAAAGGTGTCACACAGCAGCTGACCCATTCTATAAAGGTGTCACACAGCAGCTGACCCATTCTATAAAGGTGTCACACAGCAGCTGACCCATTCTATAAAGGTGTCACACAGCAGCTGACCCATTCTATAAAGGTGTCACACAACAGCTGACCCATTCTATAAAGGTGTCACACAGCAGCTGACCCATTCTATAAAGGTGTCACACAACAGCTGACCCATTCTATAAAGGTGTCACACAGCAGCTGACCCATTCTATAAAGGTGTCACACAGCACCTGACCCATTCTATGAAGGTGTCACACAACAGCTGACCCATTCTATGAAGGTGTCACACAACAGCTGACCCATTCTATAAAGGTGTCACACAGCAGCTGACCCATTCTATGAAGGTGTCACACAGCACCTGACCCATTCTATGAAGGTGTCACACAGCACCTGACCCATTCTATAAAGGTGTCACACAACAGCTGACCCATTCTATAAAGGTGTCACACAACAGCTGACCCATTCTATAAAGGTGTCACACAACAGCTGACCCATTCTATAAAGGTGTCACACAGCACCTGACCCATTCTATAAAGGTGTCACACAACAGCTGACCCATTCTATAAAGGTGTCACACAGCACCTGACCCATTCTATAAAGGTGTCACACAGCACCTGACCCATTCTATAAAGGTGTCACACAACAGCTGACCCATTCTATAAAGGTGTCACAGAAGAATCCTGGAACTTCAAAATAACCTGATGGTTATAGGGTGCACAGGAGGGTAATGTGGTGTTTGTGTTCTCATGATGTCATTGTAAAGAAAAATACAATCTACTTCAACTTTGCGGTGGGATAGTTTTGATTTGGTTGCATTAGACAGAGGGGACATGGACGGATGGATGGATTGGTGTGTTGTGTCCTAAATGGGGGGGGGGGGGGGGGGGGCAACGCCACAGCTGTAGCAAATAAAGGTATGGAACCAGAGATTGGTCAAGAAGATTAAAAAAACACTCTGCCTCTCTATGCTGCTGTCATAGGCTACACAAGTTAAACCCACCCCCTGCCTCTCTATGCTGCTGTCATAGGCTACACAAGTTAAACCCACCCCCTGCCTCTCTATGCTGCTGTCATAGGCTACACAAGTTAAACCCACCCCCTGCCTCTCTATGCTGCTGTCATAGGCTACACAAGTTAAACCCACCCCCTGCCTCTCTATGCTGCTGTCATAGGCTACACAAGTTATCTGGTTAAAAAAAAGGTACTACATTACCAAAAAGATGGTTAATAGGTTTACCCATTGAATTGTTGGGTGTAACTTTCTTTGTATAGGCTACAGAACTATCAGGATTCTGTTTTACCAACATCCCCTGTTTGTCCAGGTGGTACAGTCCACATGGTATGCAGTGTTTGTCCAGGTGGTACAGTCCACATGGTATGCAGTGTTTGTCCAAGTGGTACTCTCTCTGAGAGAGAGAGAGAGAGAGCTGAGAGAGAGAGAGAGAGAGAGAGAGAGAGAGAGCTGAGAGCGAGAGAGAGAGCTGAGAGCGAGAGAGAGAGCTGAGAGAGAGAGAGAGAGCTGAGAGAGAGAGAGAGCTGAGAGAGAGAGAGAGCTGAGAGAGAGAGAGAGCTGAGAGAGAGAGAGAGCTGAGAGAGAGAGAGAGAGCTGAGAGAGAGAGAGCTGAGAGAGAGAGAGAGAGCTGAGAGAGAGAGATTGCTCGTGTGTGTTTGTGAACTCAGCTACAACGTTTGTGCTGAACTCAGCTTCCGCATAAAGATCAACATCTGACCATACTGGTTTATTGTATTACTTTAAATTACTTTTTAATCTAGGAAGAATACGGTCAACATCTGGATATATCTGAGACACAAGGTGTGGGATCCTTTCAGATGCAATATATACTAACCTGCAATACCCCACCATCAACATGTTGGTAGGCTCCACACAGTCCATTTACTAACCTGTAATACCCCACCATCAACATGTTGGTAGGCTCCACACAGTCCATTTACTAACCTGTAATACCCCACCATCAACATGTTGGTAGGCACCACACAGTCCATTTACTAACCTGTAATACCCCACCATCAACATGTTGGTAGGCTCCACACAGTCAATTTACTAACCTGCAATACCCCACCATCAACATGTTGGTAGGCTCCACACAGTCCATTTACTAACCTGTAATACCCCACCTTCAACATGTTGGTAGGCTCCACACAGTCCATTTACTAACCTGTAATACCCCACCATCAACATGTTGGTAGGCTCCACACAGTCCATTTACTAACCTGTAATACCCCACCTTCAACATGTTGGTAGGCTCCACACAGTCCATTTACTAACCTGTAATACCCCACCTTCAACGTGTTGGTAGGCTCCACACAGTCCATTTACTAACCTGTAATACCCCACCATCAACGTGTTGGTAGGCTCCACACAGTCCATTTACTAACCTGTAATACCCCACCATCAACATGTTGGTAGGCTCCACACAGTCCATTGACTAACCTGTAATACCCCACCATCAACATGTTGGTAGGCTCCACACAGTCCATTTACTAACCTGTAATACTCCACCTTCAACATGTTGGTAGGCTCCACACAGTCCATTTACTAACCTGTAATACCCCACCTTCAACGTGTTGGTAGGCTCCACACAGTCCATTTACTAACCTGCAATACCCCACCATCAACATGTTGGTAGGCTCCACACAGTCCATTTACTAACCTGCAATACCCCACCATCAACGTGTTGGTAGGCTCCACACAGTCCATTTACTAACCTGCAATACCCCACCATCAACGTGTTGGTAGACTCCACACAGTCCATTTACTAACCTGTAATACCCCACCATCAACATGTTGGTAGGCTCCACACAGTCCATTTACTAACCTGTAATACCCCACCATCAACATGTTGGTAGGCTCCACACAGTCCATTTACTAACCTGCAATACCCCACCATCAACATGTTGGCAGGCTCCACACAGTCCATTTACTAACCTGTAATATCCCACCATCAACATGTTGGTAGGCTCCACACAGTCCATTTACTAACCTGTAATACCCCACCATCAACATGTTGGTAGGCTCCACACAGTCCATTTACTAACCTGTAATACCCCACCATCAACATGTTGGTAGGCTCCACACAGTCCATTTACTAACCTGGAATACCCCACCATCAACATGTTGGTAGGCTCCACACAGTCCATTTACTAACCTGCAATACCCCACCATCAACATGTTGGTAGGCTCCACACAGTCCATTTACTAACCTGTAATACCCCACCATCAACATGTTGGTAGGCTCCACACAGTCCATTTACTAACCTGTAATACCCCACCATCAACATGTTGGTAGGCTCCACACAGTCCATTTACTAACCTGTAATACCCCACCATCAACATGTTGGTAGGCTCCACACAGTCCATTTACTAACCTGTAATACCCCACCATCAACATGTTGGTAGGCTCCACACAGTCCATTGACTAACCTGTAATACCCCACCATCAACATGTTGGTAGGCTCCACACAGTCCATTGACTAACCTGTAATACCCCACCATCAACATGTTGGTAGGCTCCACACAGTCCATTTACTAACCTGTAATACCCCACCTTCAACGTGTTGGTAGGCTCCACACAGTCCATTTACTAACCTGCAATACCCCACCATCAACGTGTTGGTAGGCTCCACACAGTCCATTTACTAACCTGCAATACCCCACCATCAACGTGTTGGTAGGCTCCACACAGTCCATTTACTAACCTGCAATACCCCACCATCAACGTGTTGGTAGACTCCACACAGTCCATTTACTAACCTGTAATACCCCACCATCAACATGTTGGTAGGCTCCACACAGTCCATTTACTAACCTGTAATACCCCACCATCAACATGTTGGTAGGCTCCACACAGTCCATTTACTAACCTGCAATACCCCACCATCAACATGTTGGCAGGCTCCACACAGTCCATTTACTAACCTGTAATATCCCACCATCAACATGTTGGTAGGCTCCACACAGTCCATTTACTAACCTGTAATACCCCACCATCAACATGTTGGTAGGCTCCACACAGTCCATTTACTAACCTGTAATACCCCACCATCAACATGTTGGTAGGCTCCACACAGTCCATTTACTAACCTGGAATACCCCACCATCAACATGTTGGTAGGCTCCACACAGTCCATTTACTAACCTGCAATACCCCACCATCAACATGTTGGTAGGCTCCACACAGTCCATTTACTAACCTGTAATACCCCACCATCAACATGTTGGTAGGCTCCACACAGTCCATTTACTAACCTGTAATACCCCACCATCAACATGTTGGTAGGCTCCACACAGTCCATTTACTAACCTGTAATACCCCACCATCAACATGTTGGTAGGCTCCACACAGTCCATTTACTAACCTGTAATACCCCACCATCAACATGTTGGTAGGCTCCACACAGTCCATTTACTAACCTGTAATACCCCACCATCAACATGTTGGTAGGCTCCACACAGTCCATTTACTAACCTGTAATACCCCACCATCAACATGTTGGTAGGCTCCACACAGTCCATTGACTAACCTGTAATACCCCACCATCAACATGTTGGTAGGCTCCACACAGTCCATTTACTAACCTGCAATACCCCACCATCAACATGTTGGTAGGCTCCACACAGTCCATTTACTAACCTGTAATACCCCACCATCAACATGTTGGTAGGCACCACACAGTCCATTTACTAACCTGCAATACCCCACCATCAACATGTTGGTAAGCTCCACACAGTCCATTTACTAACCTGTAATACCCCACCATCAACATGTTGGTAGGCTCCACACAGTCCATTTACTAACCTGTAATACCCCACCATCAACATGTTGGTAGGCTCCACACAGTCCATTTACTAACCTGTAATACCCCACCATCAACATGTTGGTAGGCTCCACACAGTCCATTTACTAACCTGTAATACTCCACCTTCAACATGTTGGTAGGCTCCACACAGTCCATTTACTAACCTGTAATACCCCACCATCAACATGTTGGTAGGCTCCACACAGTCC
This sequence comes from Salvelinus namaycush, assembly GCF_016432855.1. NCBI lineage: Eukaryota > Metazoa > Chordata > Actinopteri > Salmoniformes > Salmonidae > Salvelinus > Salvelinus namaycush. The sequence continues at coordinate 40,527,063 of NC_052317.1, forward strand.
ATTTACTAACCTGTAATACCCCACCATCAACATGTTGGTAGGCTCCACACAGTCCATTTACTAACCTGTAATACCCCACCATCAACATGTTGGTAGGCTCCACACAGTCCATTTACTAACCTGCAATATCCTACCATCAACATGTTAACTAGGTCAAATCATGGTGCCAGTGACTTAAGTGGGAAAATCTGAGTTATTTTTCCCCAGTTGCATTGAACACAATGAAGTCGGAAGTCGGAGATCTCAGAGTTCCCAGTTGTTTTGAACGCGGGATCACTTGAGGATGTGGCAACTGACTTTGCTTCTTGAAAGTCCAATATCTTGAAAACTTGACTGCTGACATGCAAACCATTATGGGACTGAATCAACAGTGGACAAATAAAACAAATACCAAAATAGTTTTGGAGTGGATTTTTCCTTTAACTATTGAGGGGGTCAAGCCTTTTTCTCTGCGTTGGTTTAGATTAATAATGCTGTCTGTATGGTGAACAAGAGAAAGGGGAACAATGATGGTCTGGAGAATAACTTTACCACCAGCACCTTGGGTGCCTGAACTCACCTTGGGTAAGACTTGTACTGTCTGAACGCACCTTGGGTAAGACCTGTACTGTCTGAACGCACCTTGGGTAAGACCTGTACTGTCTGAACGCACCTTGGGTAAGACCTGTACTGTCTGAACGCACCTTGGGTAAGACCTGTACTGTCTGAACGCACCTTGGGTAAGACCTGTACTGTCTGAACGCACCTTGGGTAAGACCTGTACTGTCTGAACGCACCTTGGGTAAGACCTGTACTGTCTGAACGCACCTTGGGTAAGACCTGTACTGTCTGAACGCACCTTGGGTAAGACCTGTACTGTCTGAACGCACCTTGGGTAAGACCTGTACTGTCTGAACGCACCTTGGGTAAGACCTGTACTGTCTGAACGCACCTTGGGTAAGACCTGTACTGTCTGAACGCACCTTGGGTAAGACCTGTACTGTCTGAACGCACCTTGGGTAAGACTTGTACTGTCTGAACAAAGTAATCTATGATCTGAATAGTTTCTCTTCCCTTCAGGAGTGTATGTGTAAGTAAAATTCCACAGGTAACCAATCAGAAGGTTGCGTGTACAACATTTCGCTCCAATCGCAATAACATCTGCTAACCATGTGTATGTGACCAATAACATTTGATTTGATGTTCTCACCCAGAGCCTCATTCCACAGCAGAAGAGTTGGGACCCAAGGGTGGTGGACACTTGCACAGTAGACATAACAAACCAATGGTCTGGATATTCCTTGGGGCTATGCCATGGGAGTTTCTGCAATAAAAACATGTATCTGTCAACATTGGCTCTTTTGTCTATTCTGGCATGTCCATGTACCCCGTTCTCATCCTCTTTCCCCCAGATAAGTTACATCAGGGGCATGCCGGTCCAGAATCTCCGGCCTGATGACCTCCAGTCCGCAAAAGGTCCCTTTGATGGACCCATGGTCTAGGTAGAAGTAGAGAACAGGGTTCACATGGTGGGGATACCTTGCCTTGGAGGTGCTTGGCTACAGTAGTTATGTACAACACACTATAAGATTGTATTCATCGCATACGAATGTCAAAGTTGCTTAAGACTGTTATATTGTGTGACCCAAACGCACCATATCAACATAAGCTAGTATTTTCCAGTCTCAAGCTGTGACCCCAATGGAACCAAAAACACACAACCATTTGTTCAACTCTTTACCTAAAGAACCAATTCTAATACTAGCTGAAATGATTCAGCTCAAACGCTGAACAAAAATATAAACGCAACATGCAAAAATGTTAACGATTTTACTGAGTTACAGTTCATATAAGGAAATTAGTCAATTGAAAAATTCATTAGGCTCTAATCTATGGATTTCACATGACTGGGAATACAGATATGCATCCGTTGGTCACAGATACCTTAAAAAAAAGGAAGGAGCATGGATCAGAAAACCAGTCCGTTTCTGGTGTGACCACCATTTACCTCATGCAGCGCGACATCTCCGTCACATAGAGTTGATCAGGCTATTGCCTGTGGAATGTTGTCCCACTCCTTAATGGCTGTGCAATGTTGCTGGATATTGGCGGGAACTGAACACTACGTCGGTCCGGAGCATCCCAAACATGCTCAACATGTCTGAGTATGCAGGCCATGGAAGAACTGGGCCATTTTTAGCTTCCAGGAATTGTGTACAGATCCTTATGATAATGCCGGCTCCATGTCACGCTGAAACATGACGTGATGACGGCTGATGAATGGCACAATGGGCCTCAAGATCTCGTCACGGTATCGCTGCATTAAAATTGCTTTGATAAAATGCAATCGTGTTCGTTGTCCTCACCGCCACCATGTTCACAACGTTGACAACATCAAACCACTTGCCCACACGGCGCCATAAATGCTGTCTGCCACCTGCCTGGTACAGTTGAAACTGGGATTCATCCGTGAAGAGCACACTTCACCAGTGTGCCAGTGGCCATCAAAGGTGAGCATTTGCCCACTGAAGTCGGTTACGACACCAAACTGCAGTCAGGTCAATACCCTGGTGATGACGAGCACGTAGGTGAGCTTCCCTGGGACGGTTTCTGACAGTTTGTGCAGAAATTCTTCAGTTGTGCAAACCCAGTTTCATCAGCTGTCCGGGTGGCTGGTCTCAGATAATCCAGGCAGGTGAAGAAGCCAGATGTGGAGTTCCTGGGCTGGCGTGGTTACACCTGGTCTGCCATATGTTAGGCCGGTTGGACTTACTGTCAAATTCTCTAAAACAACATTGGAGGCGGCTTATGGGAGGGAAATAACATTACATTCGCTGGTTGACATTCCTGCAGTCAGTATGTGAATTGTATGCTCCCTCAAAACATCTATAGCATTGTGTTGTGACAAAACTGCACATTTTAGTGGGATTTTATCCACAGCACAAGGTGTACCTATGTAATGATCATGCTGTTTAATCAGCTTCTTGATATGCCACACCTGTCACGTGGATGGATTATCTTGGCAAAGGAAAAATGCTCACTAACAGCCATGTGAACATTTGTTCACAATTTTAGAGAAATAAGCTTTTCGTGCATATGAAACATTTCTGGAATATTTTATTTCAGCTCATGTAACCATCACTTTACACGTTCCGTTTGTATTTTTGTTCAGTGTAGAATCCCAACTTCCACTAAAGTTAAATGTTCACTTCAGTCATTGATGTAAATGGAATTCTCCCCTTTGTACTTTTCACTGTGTTAAGGTAATGCAAAGCTTCAGTATATGACCAACAGCCATGAGGTGGTAGATAGCTCATCCTGACACATTCATGGTCGCTCATTTGTCTCTTAAGCTAGAATCCTAGCTGAGGGACGGGCCTGGAAAAAAATGTAGCCACTCATTCATAGACAGAGCTTATGGATGCAAGGACTGACCATCCAGGATATCAAAATAACATTTTTAACCATGTTTTTGTTTACAAAATGGGACACAATAGCTGAACTGAGCTCATGAGGAATTTGAAGCTTTTTCTTTTTAAGATTAAATGGGTAAAAATAAGTTAAAAAAATAGATGTAGCAACTAAGGATTCTAGCTTTAAGTACCTCTAACCTGTCCTGATTGTCTTTCATTGGTAATAAAGAACTTGGCCTTAAACACAGATTGAGTATATCCCTGTCTGAAACTCAGGACACACGCGCACACACTTGAATTCAACGAGTTTGTAGCTAGTTTTAGCCTGAAGGATCAGCATTAAATAATTGTTGGTTAAGAAATAAAACCTCAATATTCAATTTTTTTTTGTTGCAGCAATCCACATTTGCTGTTTTGTTTTTAATAATTCATTCTCATTTTTATACAGTATTGAAAACCAAAAAAAAAAAAAAAAAAGTGGTGCATTCACATCTTTCCCAAGGGATTCTTTAAGGTTGATCTCTACAAGGGTAAAACGGTGAAAAGCTGGAATCCATCCATGTTGAAATTCTCACAGGGAGCAAGAGTAATAGTAGTTGGCCTGATAAAAAAAAAAATCTACAACACTTCATGGATTTTTTTTTTGTATTATTTTTTTTGCCATTTACTTCTGGTTTTTGTCATTTTTGTAAAGGGAGGAGTCAGCTTCCCAGCATTTATCTTTTAAAAAGGAACTTCCCAGTCCATGCGTACAACACCCCCCCCTCCAAAAAAACCTCCCCTCAATCCATTTCTCCTCTCCCACAACGCTCCTCTCCTCTTATGCAACGTAGGTGTAGACTTTGCGGTCCTCAGGCGTCCGTGCCAAGTATTCTCTCTCTATGAGTCCTTCAATGCGCTTCTTAATGACCACAGGGCTGGGGAGGAACCGGGCCCTCAGCTGCTGGGTGACCTGGGGAGAAAGGCAGTACAATAACACTATTACACACTATCGTTTCTCTGGTTCAAGAGACTGTGCTGAAATGTCCTTGAAATATCATGTGTTAATGTTCTGTACTGAAATTTTTTGTCCCGAAATATCCAAGTTCTGAGGAAGTGTATTTTCATTAAAAACTATAACATGATTGGTGAAAGAATAGCACTGAGATGATTGGCGGTACTCATGTTGCAAAAGTTACCTCAAAGTACTCACTGAAATACTGTAGGGATAAACATTTCCATGTAAAAATAAAAATTGAAAACAAAATCTTATATTCAACCGAATTGACTCAGAAATGATCTAGGGATACAGATTTTAATAATAAAAACGATCTTCCAAACCTGGCTGCACACCAACCCTACACATGCTATGACGAGGGACTGAATGGACAACAGATGGAAATTTACCAGCTGGCTCAGAGAGAATTTATGCTTGATCCGAAAATGTGGTCGGTGGTTCCATATGGAGGGCGTTGCGGCGCCTCCGGAAGCATGCAGAGCCCAAATTGAGCTCCATACTGCATTGCCGTGCACCTTGCACATTTCGTAACAATGCAGCGGGCTCCGTAAAACTACGCATTGACATGATTGGTTGACGGAAGGTGAGGGCGGTCCTGTATAAACACAAACACACTTCCTTGACAACAGCTCTGCTCTGAGAAGTAGGAATGCCCTGACTTCTGCAGTGGCCCCATCACCCTTACTGCTGCACGGCCAATGCAGACAACAGATTGGCCACACAGCGCCTTTTGGTCTCAAATATTGAACAATGTGTGTTGTCCCTGTGAGATAAACCAAGTCCAGGACAGTACAGCTAGCGGAGGTCAAGGCAGAGAGTTCTCTCCAGACCCCATGGGCCGGTTTCCCTAAACAGATTCAATGGAAATTCTCCCATTGAGCTAGTTATTTTGTAGTCTAGGGCAAAGGTCTGTCCTCCACCCTTTCTCCTCTGTCCACAGTAACCCCAGAAACTGATAAGTGGTCTACTAGATGAATGTAAATTGGTTAGTAGGAGAACGGAAGAGGCTCCTCCCCTCCTTTATAGCGACCTTTCATCAAGAAGAGTCATACTACGAGTCTTTATTGGAAGAGATTTGAAATCTGCCACACCCCCTTTGAATCAGCGTTTGTTTTGTCTGAAGGAGAAAAGCATACAGACGTGTTAAAACAATATGCCTCTTAAGGTTTAACCTAGAAAATGTCTTGCACAACCAACTTGTTTTTCTCCCTTCACACGTGTATTTTGGGATCCACCCCTGTAAACGTCATTTAGCTGATGACGCACGAGAGAAGGAGCTTCTCATTTCATAAAATCGCTTTTTTCTCCACTTTCTCTCTCCTCAATTACCTTAGAACTTCTTCAAAAGGAGGGGAGAGGAAGCCTCCATTTGATTTGCTCAACTGCTGAAAGGCTATTTCCATGGTAACACTACCACTTACCGTTAGAATCTCTATGGATGCCATATAGGCATACGCTTACTCTGTGTCCAGGAAACAACCCACCTCTTACCAGGACGTTAAGGCCTCGGCTACCAGGACGTTAAGGCCTCGGCTACCAGGACGTTAAGGCCTCGGCTACCAGGACGTTAAGGCCTCGGCTACCAGGACGTTAAGGCCTCGGCTACCAGGACGTTAAGGCCTCGGCTACCAGGACGTTAAGGCCTCGGCTACCAGGACGTTAAGGCCTCGGCTACCAGGACGTTAAGGCCTCGGCTACCAGGACGTTAAGGCCTCGGCTACCAGGACGTTAAGGCCTCGGCTACCAGGACGTTAAGGCCTCGGCTACCAGGACGTTAAGGCCTCTGCTACCAGGACGTTAAGGCCTCTGCTACCAGGACGTTAAGGCCACACCCACCTCTGCTACTAGGACGTTGTGCTGCATCCTCTTCCTGGACTTCATGATGCGGACGATGGCCGCCTCGATCTCATGCTTCCTGTCGTCGTCCACCTTCTGCCGCGTCTCCTTCCTCTCAGGGTCCGACTCGCCCTGCTTAGCAGCGACTGGAGGGAGGGAGAGAGAGACAGCAACCTTAGCATGGAGGAGGGAGGGGCCGGCAACCTCGGCGGAGGGCAACAACCTCGGCGGAGGGGCAGCAACCTCGGCGGAGGGAGGGGGGGGGGAGACAGCAACCTCGGTGGAGGGGGAGACAGCAACCTCAGCACAAGGCCACGTTCAGTAGCCAGACATTGTCGAACGTTGCAGATAGAAATACCACAAACAGAGCCAATTATTTTGCAAAACTCGACATGTCAGAGAAGCATGTTTGTTCTAAAAAGCATATCTCTATGTGCGCGTCCTACTGAACACATCTCAGGGCAAAGTCAAAGTTCAACATGCCCAGAGGTTAAATGAGCAATAGTTAGAAGATGACACCCTAAGCCTGTAGCTCCCCAGACCAGAAGACCACTGTGATATGGCTCCTTTTATCATTTAGAAAATCCATTAGAATAACAGACAGATACACTCGCCTGTCTGTATTTTGACTCTGTGCAGCTTGGAGGTAAACTGATCGTTGACTGTAAACACGTGGCCATTCTCGATCTCCTTGGACTTGGGCTCCTTGGTGAGGACGCGCTGGGTGGGCTTCCCGCAAGCCAGCGACTGCAGCGCTCGCACCAGCTCCCTCTCCGGTATATCCGTCTCCTGCTGGATCTCCTACAGTGGGGGAGGAGGGGGACAGAGAGGGAGAGAGTGTAAAGGAGGAGAAAGGGAAGCAGAAAATGGGAAAGGAGGAAAAAAGATGATTTTTTTCAGCTTGCCATCTTTATCTGTGAATTCTAACACTTTCATGTGATGGAGACTGACCTGTATCTGGCTCTTACCTCGAACGTGGACTTTTCTCTGTTGTTGAAGAGTATGAGGATGGTCATCTGGAAGGTGGAGACCTGCAGTATGTGCTTCCTGGTGTTAGAGCCCGTCACCTGGGCTCCTCCCACTCCTACCTCCGAACCATCCTCCTGGAGAGACAGAGAGAGACTGTGACTGACCCAAACTTAAGGAAAGCTTGGACTATGTACAGACTCAGTGAGCATAGCCTTGCTATTGAGAAAGGCCGCTGTAGGCAGACATGGCTCTCAAGAGAAGACAGACTATGTGCACACTGCCCACAAAATGATGTTGAAACTGAGCTTCACTTCCTAACCTCCTGCCAAATGTACGGCCATATTAGAGACACATATTTCCCTCAGTTTACGCAGATACACAAAGAATTTGAAAACAAATCCAATTTTGATAAACTCCCTACTTCATCTACTGGGTGAAATACCACAGTGTGCCATCACAGCAGCAAAATGTGTGACCTGTTGCCACAAGAAAAGAAGTGAAGAACAAACACCATTGTAAATAAAACCCATATTTATGTTTATTTATTTTCCCTTTTGTACTGTCATCATTTGAAATGTCTTTATTCTTTTGGAACTTCTGTGGGTGTAATGTTTACTGTACATTTTTGTTTTTCACTTTTGTTTATTATCCATTTCACTTAATTTGGTAATGTCAACATATGTTTCCCATGCCAATAAAGCCCCTTGAATTGAGACAGAGTGACCAGAAGTACAGGTAGAAAGAGGTAGAGAAGGGTTAAGAGAAGGGAGAGTGTCTGTGCCACCAGAGTCTCTGGGTTCACGCCCAGGCTCTGTCACAGCCGGCCGCGACCGGGAGGTCCGTGGGGCGACGCACAATTGGCCTAGTGTCGTCCGGGTTAGGGAGGGTTTGGCCGGTAGGGATATCCTTGTCTCATGGCGCTCCAGCGACTCCTGTGGCGGGCCGGGCGCAGTGCGCGCTAACCAAGGGGGCCAGGTGCACGGTGTTTCCTCCGACACATTGGTGCGGCTGGCTTCCGGGTTGGAGGCGCGCTGTGTTAAGAAGCAGTGCGGCTTGGTTGGGTTGTGCTTCGGAGGACGCATGACTTTCGACCTTCGTCTCTCCCGAGCCCGTACGGGAGTTGTAGCGATGAGACAAGATAGTAATTACTAGCGATTGGATACCACGAAAATTGGGGAGAAAAGGGGGTATAAAAAAAAAAAAAAAAAAAAAAAAAAAAAAGAGACGGGAGAGTGGAGAGAGGTAGAGAAGGGTTAAGAGAAGGGTTAAGAGAAGGGTTAAGAGAAGGGTTAAGAGACGGGAGAGAGGTAGAGAAGGGTTGAGAGAAGGGTTAAGAGAAGGGAGAGAAGGGTTGAGAGAAGGGTTAAGAGAAGGGAGAGAAGGGTTGAGAGAAGGGTTAAGAGAAGGGAGAGAGGTAGAGAAGGGTTAAGAGAAGGGAGAGAGGTAGAGAAGGGTTAAGAGAAGGGAGAGAAGGGTTAAGAGAAGGGAGAGAAGGGTTAAGAGAAGGGAGAGAAGGGTTAAGAGAAGGTAGAGAAGGGTTAAGAGAAGGGAGAGAAGGGTTAAGAGAAGGGAGAGAAGGGTTAAGAGAAGGGAGAGAAGGGTTAAGAGAAGGGAGAGAAGGGTTAAGAGAAGGGAGAGAAGGGTTAAGAGAAGGGAGAGAAGGGTTAAGAGAAGGGAGAGAAGGGTTAAGAGAAGGGAGAGAAGGGTTAAGAGAAGGGAGAGAAGGGTTAAGAGAAGGGAGAGAAGGGTTAAGAGAAGGGAGAGAAGGGTTAAGAGAAGGGAGAGAAGGGTTAAGAGAAGGGAGAGAAGGGTTAAGAGAAGGGAGAGAAGGGTTAAGAGAAGGGAGAGAGGTAGAGAGGTAGAGAAGGGTTAAGAGAAGGGAGAGTGGAGATAGAAATGTAAAACAGTATTGACATTAACATACAACAGGAAAGCTACAGTTCATGTCATTCTGAGAAGGCCCCCCATGCCTTATTGCCGACATGAAACCTTTACCTTCTTGATGGGGCCGTGGAAGGTAGCGTTGAGGTCGGCTGAGCCCATGTGATGCTGGAGGGTCAACTGTCTGCCACTGTGTTTGGCCAAGTAGAACCTAACAGAAGAATATATATTAAATGGGCTGCACTGTGGAAGACACATGTAATAGATAACAGATCCATCGATGAGGCTCAGAGGATGGCTGGTACCTTCTGAAGACCTCGAAGGCGTGTCTCGGGGAGGGGGGGATGGTGCATTTGGGCGTGGCCGACTGTGTGGGCCAATAGCCAGTGGTGAGTACTCTTACTGTGAGGTCGACGCCCCCTAGAGACAGCTGGGAGAAACAGCAGTCACAACATGAAAAGGAGAACCAAGACACACAGGAAGAGTCCAAGGTTTATAACACAGAAACAAGACATGTTGTGGCAATGCCAGTTTTTCATTTGATGGAAATAGTACTTTTATCATATCTTATACATGTGGACTGTTAGGGGTGTGTGTGTGTGTGTGTGTGTGTTAATGTGGACTGTTAGGGGTGTGTGTGTGTGTGTGTGTGTGTGTAATGTGGACCGTTAGGGGGGTGTGTGTGTGTTAATGTGGACCGTTAGGTGTGTGTGTGTGTGTGTGTGTGTTAATGTGGACCGTTAGGGGTGTGTGTGTGTGTGTGTGTGTGTGTGTGTGTGTGTGTGTGTGTGTGTGTGTGTGTGTGTGTGTTAATGTGGACTGTTAGGGGTGTGTGTGTGTGTGTGTGTGTGTGTGTGTGTGTGTGTGTTAATGGGGACTGTTAGGGGTGTGTGTGTGTGTGTGTTAATGTGGACTGTTAGGGGTGTGTGTGTGTGTGTGTTAATGTGGACTGTTAGGGGTGTGTGTGTGTGTGTGTTAATGTGGACTGTTAGGGGTGTGTGTGTGTGTGTGTTAATGTGGACTGTTAGGGGTGTGTGTGTGTGTGTGTTAATGTGGACTGTTAGGGGTGTGTGTGTTAATGTGGACTGTTAGGGGTGTGTGTGTGTGTGTGTGTTAATGTGGACTGTTAGGGGTGTGTGTGTGTGTGTGTGTTAATGTGGACTGTTAGGGGTGTGTGTGTGTGTGTGTGTTAATGTGGACTGTTAGGGGTGTGTGTGTGTGTGTGTGTTAATGTGGACTGTTAGGGGTGTGTGTGTGTGTGTGTGTTAATGTGGACTGTTAGGGGTGTGTGTGTGTGTGTGTGTTAATGTGGACTGTTAGGGGTGTGTGTGTGTGTGTGTGTTAATGTGGACTGTTAGGGGTGTGTGTGTGTGTGTGTGTTAATGTGGACTGTTAGGGGTGTGTGTGTGTGTGTGTGTTAATGTGGACTGTTAGGGGTGTGTGTGTGTGTGTGTGTTAATGTGGACTGTTAGGGGTGTGTGTGTGTGTGTGTTAATGTGGACTGTTAGGGGTGTGTGTGTGTGTGTGTTAATGTGGACTGTTAGGGGTGTGTGTGTGTGTGTGTTAATGTGGACTGTTAGGGGTGTGTGTGTGTGTGTGTTAATGTGGACTGTTAGGGGTGTGTGTGTGTGTGTGTTAATGTGGACTGTTAGGGGTGTGTGTGTGTGTGTGTTAATGTGGGTGTGTGTTAATGTGGACTGTTAGGGGTGTGTGTGTGTGTGTGTTAATGTGGACTGTTAGGGGTGTGTGTGTGTGTGTGTTAATGTGGACTGTTAGGGGTGTGTGTGTTAATGTGGACTGTTAGGGGTGTGTGTGTGTGTTAATGTGGACTGTTAGGGGGGTGTGTGTGTGTGTGTGTGTGTAACAGTCTTACCCCCGTGGACTGTAGGTGTTGTCGGAACTCGTCCATGGTGGTGTTGGAGATGCTCATGTCTCTGAACATCCCTTCCAGTTTAGAGGTGAACTGACAGCCACACTCAGTCTACACAGAGAAGACAACACAGCGAGTCACACAGCACAGCGAGTCACACAGCGAGTCACACAGCACAGCGAGTCACACAGCACAGCGAGTCACACAGCACAGCGAGTCACACAGCACAGCGAGTCACACAACACAGCGAGTCACACAACACAGCGAGTCACACAACACAGCGAGTCACACAACACAGCGAGTCACACAGCACAGCGAGTCACACAGCACAGCGAGTCACATGTTCAGGGTTGGGACCAGCACAATATGGAAAACCAGGTCAAACAACTACCAGTCCATTCTAATGCTGAGAGATGTAAGATAGTCAAGAACATCCTGAAATCCTGATTAATAATAAAGTAATAATCTAATTAAAATCAAATGAATTAGTAATATATTGGGTCTGAAATGTCAATGTGTAATTGGCCGCAGTTCATCTCCTCACCTTCAGCTTAGAAATCATGTTCTTCTCAGAGTCGTCGGAGACACTCTTGTTGGTGAGCAGCCTCCGGGCCAGGTGCTGTTTGTAGTACCTCTCAAACACATCCTTCTCCTGCATGAACCGGAAGAGAACCATGGCCTTGTCCAGGATGGACTCCACCTCCTGTTCTGTCAGCTGGAGACCCAGACAGACAGACAGTTAGGATATTGGTTTGAATAGTTTTCCTTTAATAAAAGCGTATTTTTATGCTGTGTTCCCTGTCCAGAACCACGTCTCTACGTGTGGTCCTGTCCACATCCACGTCTCTACGTGTGGTCCTGTCCAGAACCGCGTCTCTACGTGTGGTCCTGTCCAGAACCGCGTCTCTACGTGTGGTCCTGTCCACATCCACGTCTCTACGTGGTTCTGGACAGGACCACACGTAGAGACGTGGATGTGGACAGGACCACACGTAGAGACAGGGTTCTGCGTGGATGTGGACAGGACCACACGTAGAGACGGGGTTCTGCGTGGATGTGGACAGGACCACACGTAGAGACGGGGATGTGGACAGGACCACACGTAGAGACGGGGTTCTGCGTGGATGTGGACAGGACCACACGTAGAGACGTGGATGTGGACAGGACCACACGTAGAGACGGGGATGTGGACAGGACCACACGTAGAGACGGGGTTCTGCGTGGATGTGGACAGGACCACACGTAGAGACGTGGTTCTGGACAGGACCACGCAGAACCCCGTCTCTACGTGTGGTCCTGTCCACATCCACGCAGAACCCCGTCTCTACGTGTGGTCCTGTCCACATCCACGTCTCTACGTGTGGTCCTGTCCACAGTCACGTCTCTACGTGTGGTCCTGTCCACAGTCACGTCTCTACGTGTGGTCCTGTCCACAGTCACGTCTCTACGTGTGGTCCTGTCCACAGTCACGTCTCTACGTGTGGTCCTGTCCACAGTCACGTCTCTACGTGTGGTCCTGTCCACAGTCACGTCTCTACGTGTGGTCCTGTCCACAGTCACGTCTCTACGTGTGGTCCTGTCCACAGTCACGTCTCTACGTGTGGTCCTGTCCACAGTCACGTCTCTACGTGTGGTCCTGTCCACAGTCACGTCTCTACGTGTGGTCCTGTCCACAGTCACGTCTCTACGTGTGGTCCTGTCCACAGTCACGTCTCTACGTGTGGTCCTGTCCACAGTCACGTCTCTACGTGTGGTCCTGTCCACAGTCACGTCTCTACGTGTGGTCCTGTCCACAGTCACGTCTCTACGTGTGGTCCTGTCCACAGTCACGTCTCTACGTGTGGTCCTGTCCACAGTCACGTCTCTACGTGTGGTCCTGTCCACAGTCACGTCTCTACGTGTGGTCCTGTCCACATCCACGTCTCTACGTGTGGTCCTGTCCACATCCACGTCTCTACGTGTGGTCCTGTCCACATCCACGTCTCTACGTGTGGTCCTGTCCACATCCACGTCTCTACGTGTGGTCCTGTCCACATCCACGTCTCTACGTGTGGTCCTGTCCACAGTCACGTCTCTACGTGTGGTCCTGTCCAGAACCACGTCTCTACGTGTGGTCCTGTCCACAGTCACGTCTCTACGTGTGGTCCTGTCCACAGTCACGTCTCTACGTGTGGTCCTGTCCACAGTCACGTCTCTACGTGTGGTCCTGTCCACAGTCACGTCTCTACGTGTGGTCCTGTCCACAGTCACGTCTCTACGTGTGGTCCTGTCCACAGTCACGTCTCTACGTGTGGTCCTGTCCACAGTCACGTCTCTACGTGTGGTCCTGTCCACAGTCACGTCTCTACGTGTGGTCCTGTCCACAGTCACGTCTCTACGTGTGGTCCTGTCCACAGTCACGTCTCTACGTGTGGTCCTGTCCACAGTCACGTCTCTACGTGTGGTCCTGTCCACAGTCACGTCTCTACGTGTGGTCCTGTCCACAGTCACGTCTCTACGTGTGGTCCTGTCCACAGTCACGTCTCTACGTGTGGTCCTGTCCACAGTCACGTCTCTACGTGTGGTCCTGTCCACAGTCACGTCTCTACGTGTGGTCCTGTCCACAGTCACGTCTCTACGTGTGGTCCTGTCCACAGTCACGTCTCTACGTGTGGTCCTGTCCACAGTCACGTCTCTACGTGTGGTCCTGTCCACAGTCACGTCTCTACGTGTGGTCCTGTCCACAGTCACGTCTCTACGTGTGGTCCTGTCCACAGTCACGTCTCTACGTGTGGTCCTGTCCACAGTCACGTCTCTACGTGTGGTCCTGTCCACAGTCACGTCTCTACGTGTGGTCCTGTCCACAGTCACGTCTCTACGTGTGGTCCTGTCCACAGTCACGTCTCTACGTGTGGTCCTGTCCACAGTCACGTCTCTACGTGTGGTCCTGTCCACAGTCACGTCTCTACGTGTGGTCCTGTCCACAGTCACGTCTCTACGTGTGGTCCTGTCCACAGTCACGTCTCTACGTGTGGTCCTGTCCACAGTCACGTCTCTACGTGTGGTCCTGTCCACAGTCACGTCTCTACGTGTGGTCCTGTCCACAGTCACGTCTCTACGTGTGGTCCTGTCCACAGTCACGTCTCTACGTGTGGTCCTGTCCACAGTCACGTCTCTACGTGTGGTCCTGTCCACAGTCACGTCTCTACGTGTGGTCCTGTCCACAGTCACGTCTCTACGTGTGGTCCTGTCCACAGTCACGTCTCTACGTGTGGTCCTGTCCACAGTCACGTCTCTACGTGTGGTCCTGTCCACAGTCACGTCTCTACGTGTGGTCCTGTCCACAGTCACGTCTCTACGTGTGGTCCTGTCCACAGTCACGTCTCTACGTGTGGTCCTGTCCACAGTCACGTCTCTACGTGTGGTCCTGTCCACAGTCACGTCTCTACGTGTGGTCCTGTCCACAGTCACGTCTCTACGTGTGGTCCTGTCCACAGTCACGTCTCTACGTGTGGTCCTGTCCACAGTCACGTCTCTACGTGTGGTCCTGTCCACAGTCACGTCTCTACGTGTGGTCCTGTCCACAGTCACGTCTCTACGTGTGGTCCTGTCCACAGTCACGTCTCTACGTGTGGTCCTGTCCACAGTCACGTCTCTACGTGTGGTCCTGTCCACAGTCACGTCTCTACGTGTGGTCCTGTCCACAGTCACGTCTCTACGTGTGGTCCTGTCCACAGTCACGTCTCTACGTGTGGTCCTGTCCACAGTCACGTCTCTACGTGTGGTCCTGTCCACAGTCACGTCTCTACGTGTGGTCCTGTCCACAGTCACGTCTCTACGTGTGGTCCTGTCCACAGTCACGTCTCTACGTGTGGTCCTGTCCACAGTCACGTCTCTACGTGTGGTCCTGTCCACAGTCACGTCTCTACGTGTGGTCCTGTCCACAGTCACGTCTCTACGTGTGGTCCTGTCCACAGTCACGTCTCTACGTGTGGTCCTGTCCACAGTCACGTCTCTACGTGGTCCTGTCCACAGTCACGTCTCTACGTGGTCCTGTCCACAGTCACGTCTCTACGTGGTCCTGTCCACAGTCACGTCTCTACGTGGTCCTGTCCACAGTCACGTCTCTACGTGGTCCTGTCCACAGTCACGTCTCTACGTGGTCCTGTCCACAGTCACGTCTCTACGTGGTCCTGTCCACAGTCACGTCTCTACGTGGTCCTGTCCACATCCACGTCTCTACGTGGTCCTGGAAGGTAGGGTAGGTATGGAATGTAGGGTAGGTATGGAAGGTAGGGTAGGAGGGTATGGTAATGCAGGTAGGGTAGGTATGGTAATGAAGGTAGGGTAGGTAGGGTAGGTAGGGTAGGTATGGAAGGTAGGGTAGGTATGGAAGGTAGGGTAGGTATGGAAGGTAGGGTAGGTATGGAAGGTAGGGTAGGTAGGGTAGGTATGGAAGGTAGGGTAGGTAGGGAAGGTAGGGTAGGTAGGGAAGGTAGGGTAGGTAGGGAAGGAAGGTATGGAAGGTATGGTAAGTAGGGTAGGCATGGAAGGTAGGGTAGGTATGGAAGGTAGGGTAGGTATGGAAGGTAGGGTAAGTAGGGTAGGTATGGAAGGTAGGGTAGGTATGGTAAGTAGGGTAGGTATGGAAGGTAGGGTAGGTATGGAAGGTAGGGAGAGTAGGGTAGGTATGGAAGGTAGGGTAGGTATGGAAGGTAGGGTAGGTATGGAAGGTAGGGTAGGTATGGAAGGTAGGGTAGGTATGGAAGGTAGGGTAGGTATGGACGGTAGGGTAGGTATGGACGGTAGGGTAGGTATGGACGGTAGGGTAGGTATGGACGGTAGGGTAGGTATGGAAGGTAGGGAAGGTAGGGTAGAAATGGAAGGTATGGAAGGTAGGGTAGGTATGGAAGGTAGGGTAGGTATGGAAGGTAGGTATGGAAGGTAGGGTAGGTATGGAAGGTAGGGTAGGTAGGGAAGGTAGGGAAGGTATGGAAGGTAGGGTAGGTATGGAAGGTAGGGTAGGTATGGAAGGTAGGGTAGGTATGGAAGGTAGGGTAGGTATGGAAGGTAGGGTAGGTATGGAAGGTATGGAAGGTAGGGTAGGTATGGAAGGTAGGGTAGGTATGGAAGGTAGGGTAGGTATGGAAGGTAGGGTAGGTATGGAAGGTAGGGTAGGTATGGAAGGTAGGGTAGGTATGGAAGGTAGGTATGGAAGGTAGGGTAGGTATGGAAGGTAGGGTAGGTAGGGAAGGTAGGGAAGGTGGGGTAGGTATGGAAGGTAGGGTAGGGAATGGAAGGTAGGGTAGGTATGGAAGGTAGGTATGGAAGGTAGGGTAGGTATGGAAGGTAGGGTAGGTATGGAAGGTAGGGTAGGTATGGAAGGTAGGGTAGGTAGGGAAGGTAGGGTAGGTAGGGAAGGTATGGAAGGTAGGGTAGGTATGGAAGGTAGGGTAGGTATGGAAGGTAGGGTAGGTATGGAAGGTAGGGTAGGTATGGAAGGTAGGGTAGGTATGGAAGGTAGGATACTACATGAGATTAGTCCATTGAAGTGTAGCAATATAACATTTGGCAGGTTGAACACTGACGTACCCCTTTGACTCCCTTCTTGAGCTTGTCGTCGATGAAGAGGGAGAGGTACTCTGGGGAGCGGGAGTTGAGGTTGAGGAAGTACTCAAAGTCTCCGGCGATAGTCTGCTTGAAGAGTCGGTCGTTGTTGAACGACTCCAGGAGGAAACGGTCGAACCTCGTCTTCAGGTCCAACAGGCCCTATAGGACAGAGAATGAAATCCAACTTTACTTCAAGGGAATTAAAAATCACAGCACACTTTACAATAAGTAATAACACACAGATACTATAGAGATTGCAAGTGGTTTACGTGTTAACTCTTGGGGATGCCCTAAAAAGATAATTGGTATTGTGGTAAACAATTATCTTTCTTCTGTACTGAAATTCCAAATACTGTACCACTTGGCAGTTAGTTATTCAGAAAACAACTATGTACGTAAGATATTGTGTCGTTCCTGGAAGCTGTTGCCGAAGTGATAACCAAAAGACAGTCCCTAAAAAGAGTGGGCTGGAACCTTAGCTTCAATGCTTATTGGGGTAGTTACCAATGTTACTATTTTAAAAAAGCCTCATATTGGAGTTCTTTCTGGTCAGGAAATAATCTGTGCCCTGATCGTTATGGACATGTTCTGAGAATAAAAATGCCAGACAATCTTTGATTTGAGGCTAGGCCCAGCGTACCTGGATGTAGTCGACAGGGTTCTTGCCCTCTCCCTCCTCTGACACCAGAGCCTTGCCCTGCTCCCTCAGGTAGGAGCTCATACACTCACACATGGTCTTCAGGCCGTTAGGCACACGGCTAAACAGCTTGTACATACAGCCCAGGTCTGGAGCGCAACAGAAAGAGAGAAGGAAGAGGGGGGGAGAGAGGAAGAGTGGGGGAGAGAGAAAGAAGGGGGAGAGAGAGAAAGAAGGGGGAGAGAGAAAGAAGGGGGAGAGAGGGGAAGGGGGGGGAAGAGAGGAAGGGGGGAGAAGAGAGGAAGGGGGGGAGAAGAGAGGAAGGGGGGGAGAGAGGAAGGGGGGGAGAGAGGAAGGGGGGGAGAGAGGAAGGGGGGGAGAGAGGAAGGGGGGGAGGGGAGGAGGGGGGGAGAGAGGAAGGGGGGAGGGGAGGAAGAAGGGGTGAGAGAGGAAGGGGGGAGAGGAAAATGGAGAATAGATGAGTTATGAAGGAAGCTCAAACCAATACACAGATCTAGTCAGAACTTGACATTGGTTTAGATGTCAAAGATTCACTGGCTTTGTCTGTATTTCTGCGTGTCTGGTTTCAGAGTTAATCTGTGAGGTAAATGCAGAGCTCAGGAAATGCGTTTTAAGCAAATTCCAGTCAAGAAAGTGAACTGACGTGAACCAGTAAATACATGAGTGACAGAGTTAACTTATTTATCTCTGATTTGATAATCATCAACAGGAGGGTTTGATTCAGTCAACTCATCTATAATAGGTCTTGTACTATCTATTATTTGTATCTCTGTCTGATAGTATGACATCTAGTGGGCCTTTTGGGTACTTCAGACTAACACACGTGTCTAATTATCTCTGGCTCTCTGTGTGGCCTTCTATCCCACTATTGTTTGTGGAGATATGCTCCGATTGGTCGACTGACCAAAAGCTCAGCTATAATTAAAATAAATGTGGATCTGACTGGAAGTGTGCAGAGATTTTTTCTCTCCCTGTTTCACTTTGTCTCCAGTAGCTTCACTAATCAGCTTTGGGTGTCCGGTAGATTGTGCCTAATTGGCTACGGTTACATAGGCAACACATTCAGATATTTTGCCAATTATTTCCATATCTGATCCCAATCTGATATTTTTCCTAATGTATGAACATCAACAACAAAACATATATTGAATATGATCTTTTGCCTTCAGATTCATACCATGGCCATACGTGGACCTCAATCCTAACGCTCCAATACGTGGCCACATTTGTATGCTCTAAAGTGATTTTTGTTTGTGTGCACGACTTGCCGTTATCAACCACCCCGAAAATGTTATGTAACAGTGACAGGAAATGAGCGTTACATCTGTGTGCTACTTCAGAGGCTACATCAGTGGGAATGTGCAAATCTGATATGAGCGTGGACAGTCAAAAAAATAAGATTGTATAGAAGACTATCGCTAGGTCTGGAGAATCATTGATTAACCCTGGATAACATGCCTATGTCCGGACAACCTTTTTACATGAAAATCACCCACAGCCCAAGTCTCAGGACGGGAACGCTGATCGAGGATTACGTTTTCCTCTTTTAGACCACAGTGAAAAAGATTCTATGGACAGGATGACGTGTTCAGCACTCATACTCGGGATGCTTTAAAAAAAAAAAAAAAAAAGGGCCCAGGTCTCTGTAAAGTAAAGTTCTCATTAGTCTTGATTATAACTCAATTCAGTCTTAATTCGTTGAATGTAAAACAAGCCTGTTTTCCATGTTCACCTTCTGTCTTGCCGTTCTTGAGCATGTGAACCAGGCCGGAATTCTCCATCTCCACGATGGTCTTCATGTGTTTGGAGATGAGCTCCCGTTCCACCACCTTGACAATGGGCTCCTCTGTGGACTTGTCCAGGCAGTGCAGCACCCGCTCTATCTCCTCGTTGATCCTGGCCTCCACCTTCTTGATGTACACACTGGCACTGTTCTCCGCTAGGAACTTCTGGCTCTCCATCTGAGGGGTAGGACAGGGTACGGTTTGAGGAGGGGGGGGTAGGACAGGGTACGGTTTGAGGAGGGGGGGTAGAACAGGGTACGGTTTGAGGAGGGGGGGGTAGAACAGGGTACGGTTTGAGGAGGAGGGGGTAGGACAGGGTACGGTTTGAGAAGGAGGGGGTAGGACAGGGTACGGTTTGAGGAGGAGGGGGTAGGACAGGGTACGGTTTGAGGAGGGGGGGGTAGGACAGGGTACGGTTTGAGGAGGAGGGGGTAGGACAGGGTACGGTTTGAGGAGGAGGGGGTAGGACAGGGTACGGTTTGAGGAGGAGGGGGTAGGACAGGGTACGGTTTGAGGAGGAGGGGGTAGGACAGGGTACGGTTTGAGGAGGAGGGGGTAGGACAGGGTACGGTTTGAGGAGGAGGGGGTAGGACAGGGTACGGTTTGAGGAGGAGGGGGTAGGACAGGGTACGGTTTGAGGAGGAGGGGGTAGGACAGGGTACGGTTTGAGGAGGAGGGGGTAGGACAGGGTACGGTTTGAGGAGGAGGGGGTAGGACAGGGTACGGTTTGAGGAGGAGGGGGTAGGACAGGGTACGGTTTGAGGAGGAGGGGGTAGGACAGGGTACGGTTTGAGGAGGAGGGGGTAGGACAGGGTACGGTTTGAGGAGGAGGGGGTAGAACAGGGTACGGTTTGAGGAGGGGGGGTAGAACAGGGTACGGTTTGAGGAGGGGGGGTAGAACAGGGTACGGTTTGAGGAGGGGGGGGTAGAACAGGGTACGGTTTGAGGAGGAGGGGGTAGAACAGGGTACGGTTTGAGGAGGGGGGGTAGAACAGGGTACGGTTTGAGGAGGGGGGGTAGAACAGGGTACGGTTTGAGGAGGGGGGGTAGAACAGGGTACGGTTTGAGGAGGAGGGGGTAGAACAGGGTACGGTTTGAGGAGGAGGGGGTAGAACAGGGTACGGTTTGAGGAGGAGGGGGTAGAACAGGGTACGGTTTGAGGAGGAGGGGGTAGGACAGGGTACGGTTTGAGGAGGGGGGGGTAGAACAGGGTACGGTTTGAGGAGGGGGGGTAGAACAGGGTACGGTTTGAGGAGGAGGGGGTAGGACAGGGTACGGTTTGAGGAGGGGGGGGTAGGACAGGGTACGGTTTGAGGAGGGGGGGGTAGAACAGGGTACGGTTTGAGGAGGAGGGGGTAGAACAGGGTACGGTTTGAGGAGGGGGGGTAGAACAGGGTACGGTTTGAGGAGGAGGGGGTAGAACA
The DNA here is from genome assembly GCF_016432855.1 of Salvelinus namaycush. Classification (NCBI taxonomy): domain Eukaryota; kingdom Metazoa; phylum Chordata; class Actinopteri; order Salmoniformes; family Salmonidae; genus Salvelinus; species Salvelinus namaycush. The sequence goes on from NC_052317.1 coordinate 40,547,463, forward strand.
GGGTACGGTTTGAGGAGGGGGGGTAGAACAGGGTACGGTTTGAGGAGGAGGGGGTAGAACAGGGTACGGTTTGAGGAGGAGGGGGTAGGACAGGGTACGGTTTGAGGAGGGGGGGGTAGAACAGGGTACGGTTTGAGGAGGGGGGGTAGAACAGGGTACGGTTTGAGGAGGAGGGGGTAGAACAGGGTACGGTTTGAGGAGGGGGGGGTAGAACAGGGTACGGTTTGAGGAGGGGGGGTAGAACAGGGTACGGTTTGAGGAGGAGGGGGTAGAACAGGGTACGGTTTGAGGAGGAGGGGGTAGGACAGGGTACGGTTTGAGGAGGAGGGGGGGGTAGAACAGGGTACGGTTTGAGGAGGAGGGGGTAGAACAGGGTACGGTTTGAGGAGGGGGGGTAGAACAGGGTACGGTTTGAGGAGGGGGGGTAGAACAGGGTACGGTTTGAGGAGGGGGGGTAGAACAGGGTACGGTTTGAGGAGGGGGGGTAGAACAGGGTACGGTTTGAGTAGGAGGGGGTAGAACAGGGTACGGTTTGAGGAGGGGGGGTAGAACAGGGTACGGTTTGAGGAGGGGGGGGTAGAACAGGGTACGGTTTGAGGAGGGGGGGGTAGAACAGGGTACGGTTTGAGGAGGGGTGGGGTAGAACAGGGTACGGTTTGAGGAGGGGTGGGGTAGAACAGGGTACGGTTTGAGGAGGGGTGGGGTAGAACAGGGTACAGATTGAGGAGGGGTGGGGTAGAACAGGGTACGGTTTGAGGAGGGGGGGGTAGAACAGGGTACGGTTTGAGGGGGGGGTAGAACAGGGTACGGTTTGATGTGAGAGAGGTATTTCAGATACAGAACAAAGTGGAAATTGGAAGAGGTTGATAGGGCAATACAATTTTATGTAAAACGGAAAACTAAAAAGCATTTTATTAGTGTGGACAATTGTTGAGGAGCACAAAATGACGAAGTGATGGGCTTCGACTCATGAACAGGATTTGGATGACCACAAACCAAGAGGTCACCTATATGTTGGAATGTTGCTATATGGGGTTAGATGAGGATAGTGAGAAGCTCCACTGACTTAACGCAGCTTAATGTTTTGTAATAGCTTGGTTACGTGTTTTTGTGGTTTTAGCATCCATGCCAACATCATAAAACAAATCTCAGCAGTCACAATGACTGGACCAAAAAATCAAAAAAAGGAGTGTGTAAAATGTTGCCCAACCCACCTGGAAGAATTCTGCAGACATTTCTAAGAAGGGGGACTCAAAGTCTTCCTCGTACACAGACCTACCCTCCAGACCCAGAATCATCAGCATCTGACAGGCGTTCCTGATCGCTCCCCTGTACACACACAAGGAATAAACACATGATCTAGATTTATGGGGGGGATTTCGCTCTTTAAAAAGAGATAAAAACCATACGATAGGATTTATAGTTTTATGACTCCTTAAAACATCCACAGTTTATTTTAATTTTAAAGAAGTAACATTGAGTAAAACCTATTTGCCAGAGTGGTGATGAGTTGGGTATTAATGTAGTAGTTAATCTCCCAAATTGAAAGGTCAGTTCTCTGTGAATAGGATGTGCTACTGCCCTTATCATAGGCCTACATTAAAAAAACAGCCAAAGAGAAAGAAGTGGTTTCAGGGGCTTAAACCTCACATCACAGCCAGCCATTGTCCCCTAGGGTATGACTTATGCACCAGCCTCACCAAATACCCACTATCTGATCAACAGTAGCAGGGACTGTATACACAAAGCAAGTCAGTCATCATGATCGGAAAGGCAAAACTGATCCCAGATCAGCACTAATACTCAGACCCTGTGAATAGATACAGGTCTTTCTTTTGTTAGACAGATCCCAGAACAGTCCTTACCTGTCCACCACCTCTCCTTTCCTCTCCCGTGCGATCATGTCCAGCAGGGTCTGTCGCAGGTGGTCTCGGATGCAGCCGTAGCGTACCACCTGGTCTCTGAAGATGATCAGGCCCAGGTTGTAGACGTTCTCCACGTTGTTTTGCTGCACGTACACCCGGTCCTGGAGCCAAGTGGAGTACAGCGCGTTAGAGCGGCCGGTAAGTTAGAATAAAACCCATTTGAATACTTTGTCCTCCGAAGAGAAAATTCTTGCACAGTTAGAGTTTACTCAAAATGGGTAAGGGGGAGGACACCCAAAAATGTCATATTTTTTGCACTGAAAAGCCATATGCTACCTGATAGGCTGGTGTCCTTGGTACTTGGTTACACTCACCAATACAAATCTATAGCCTACTAGGCAGATACAAAATAAATATGGCTGAAATCTCAGTTCTGGGATTAGATGTTTTTATTACCAGAATAACACTACATCATCTTCCCATTTCTGCACCTAACACCGAGCGGGCCAGGCAGCTAACTGGAGACCCAGGACGCAGGGAAACGGTCAAACTTAATTTGAAACTTTTGTGAGTGTACTGTTTACTGTTCATTTTATATTGTTTATTTCACTTTTGTTTATTATCCATGTCACTTGCTTTGGCAATGTTAACATATGTTTCCCATGCCACTAAAGCCCTTTGAATTGAAGAGAGAGATCAAGCCCTTTGAATTGAGAGGGGTGGGGGGAGAGAGCGGGGAGAAGGAGAGAGAAAAACAAAAGAATCCCGAGAGAATTCTGCAGTCTCCATAGCGGCTGTGTCACTGGATTGTCCCCCCACCTCATACAGCTCACAGACAGTTGGCCTTACTGTCAAAGTAAATCAAGCAGAGTTGCCACTAGTTGCCCAAAAAAACTGGAAAAATAAAACAGAAGTTCTTTGTTCTGCCCAGGGCAAACAGCAACTAGAAGGCTGGCCCGCCCAACCCCCGCCATGACACGTCGTTGAGGAGAGTCTGCCCAGGGCAAACAGCAAATAGAAGGCTGGCCCGCCCAACCCCCGCCATGACACGTCGTTGAGGAGAGTCTGCCCAGGGCAAACAGCAAATAGAAGGCTGGCCCGCCCAACCCCCGCCATGACATGTCATTGAGGAGAGTCTGCCCAGGGTAAACAGGGCAAACAGCAACTAGAAGGCTGGCACGCCCAACCCCCGCCGTGACGTGTCGTTGAGGAGAGTCTGCCCAGGGTAAACAGGGCAAACAGCAACTAGAAGGCTGGCCCGCCCCTGCCATGACGTGTCATTGAGGAGTCTGCCCAGGGTAAACAGGGCAAACAGCAACTAGAAGGCTGGCACGCCCAACCCCCGCCATGACATGTCATTGAGGAGAGTCTGCCCAGGGTAAACAGGGCAAACAGCAACTAGAAGGCTGGCACGCCCAACCCCCGCCGTGACGTGTCGTTGAGGAGAGTCTGCCCAGGGTAAACAGGGCAAACAGCAACTAGAAGGCTGGCCCGCCCCTGCCATGACGTGTCATTGAGGAGTCTGCCCAGGGTAAACAGGGCAAACAGCAACTAGAAGGCTGGCACGCCCAACCCCCGCCATGCCACGTCGTTGAAGAGAGTCTGCCCAGGGCCATTCTTTCATACGAGGAAACTATTATTTACACTTCAGGGAAACCACTGGAGACAAAACACTAAACGGGAGATAAAACTCTACAGCTTTCTGGAGAAGCAATACTACTGATTAGGCCTGTCGGGTTAAAAGGACATCTGGAGAATCCTTCAGGACTGGGGTTTGGGAATTCTGCAGATTCATGTAAACTATGCATATTTTCCAGCATATCCCTGGTATACAGACAGTAGTTGTGCTTCTTGGCATGGTCGACATGGACTGGACACTTCCAATTCAGTGTAACAGCAAAACTGTTGTTCTTCCATCAATAACCATAGAACACACTAGAACAGGAGTGTCAAACTTTCAATTAAGACCCAGGTGAGGGGAGTTCTTTACTAGTTAGTGACCTTAATTCATCAATCAAGTACAAGGGTGGGGCGAAAACCTGCAGACACTCGGCCCGCCGTGGAATGAGTTTGACACGTGAACTAGACCTAAAGCAGTCCACCTACCATGTACATCAGGATGTCTCTGATCATGACCATGGCTGTCTGGTGGTCATTCCACGCTTGATTCAAAGTCTGCAGAAAGTTATTGTTTAACGAGTTTAGGACATCTTCCCGTACCTGCGGAAAGACATAAGATAAGTACTGAGAGTTTTAGTAAAGATATAAGATAAGCACTGAGAGTCTTAGTAAAGACATAAGATAAGCACTGAGAGTCTTAGTAAAGACATAAGATAAGTACTGAGAGTAAAGACATAAGATAAGTACTGAGAGTAAAGACATAAGATAAGTACTGAGAGTAAAGACATAAGATAAGTACTGAGAGTAAAGACATAAGATAAGTACTGAGAGTAAAGACATAAGATAAGTACTGAGAGTAAAGACATAAGATAAGTACTGAGAGTAAAGACATAAGATAAGTACTGAGAGTTTTAGTAAAGACATAAGATAAGTAATGAGAGTCTTAGTAAAGACATAAGATAAGTACTGAGAGTAAAGACATAAGATAAGTACTGAGAGTTTTAGTAAAGACATAAGATAAGTAATGAGAGTCTTAGTAAAGACATAAGATAAGTACTGAGCGTTTTAGTAAAGACATAAGATAAGTACTGAGCGTTTTAGGTTCTGTCTGGTTCTGTTTTGAGTGTGGTGAGCTTTCATGTAGGCTATATAGCTCTGATCTATCATCCGTCTATCTATATCTATAGCTGAACGGGGGATTGTTTCATTGTGTGCTGTACTTAATTTACAAAGTGGATTGCACTGTGTTGTGTGTGTACAGGTTCCCTGCTGATTTTGCATATCAAATTTTGTCCGTTACAAAAGGTAAACATTACAGCCAAGGCCAGGAGTTTCTCTTGACCCACGTGGTCACGTGACCAGGAGAAACTCCTGGGCTAATTCGCTGTGAAAGTCAACACCTATTCCGATTTACTTCCGTACCTAGTCACAAACTATTTTGAATGGGATTCAAGATTATATCCTCAAATTCATGAAAGTGCGGTCATTTACGATATATAAAATGATATTGTGATTATGGATTAAATTTACTTCTACCAGATGCCTCTTAATAAGATTTTAATTTGCGTTCACATGCTTTTGCTCTTGAAGACCATCAAAACCAAACTACAAGGCGTGAGGGATGGTCACTTTCACAGCGTATTATGGGAAATGATTTATAGAAGATAAACAGTGGTGCATTGTGGGAGGCGTAGTCCTTTACTTTGTTGACGAGGTGCTCGGTGACGACCTCGCGCAGGCCCGTGTAGAGCTTCTCGCCGTGTTTGTGCAGCACCATGGTGTAGGCGTTCCTGTAGAGCTCCTCGAAGCTCAGCCCGCTGTTGTTCTTCCTCTGGATCTCCTGGATAGCGTTCTTCAGAAGGTCCCAGATGTTGTTGACATACTTCTCATCCATTGTCATCTAGGGAGAGAGAAATCGGACACAATGAAGAAACAATGACAACAGAACAGTTCAACCCTTTTCACCTGTGTCCGTTCATTCTTAGTAAGGATTGTTTCCTCATTCTGAAAATCTGAACAGATGACATCTTTGTCAATTGATATATGACAGCAGTGCACAGATGTTGGTAATTCATTAGAGGTTGCTATCGGGTTAGAACAATGATGCAAGTTTATAAGGATCTTACAATGTTTTATACAGTCTCAAAAGCTGTTTAGGTATGGCTATGATCGACGACTCACCGACAAGCTGGCCCTGCACCTAGTATGCATTTTTGTGATTTGCGTGAGGATTTGAAGCCTCAAATGTTCTAAGAGCTTTCTTTGATAAACCACAGGTGGCAGCTAGGGCCTAAAACTTGAGTGACAATAACATGAAAAACAAAAACAGTCAATTATGACTTCCCAGTGAGTCAATCATGGCGGTCGAAACACACCTTGTCTGGACACATTTGAAACAAAGAGACAACGCCATTGGCGTATTATTAGGGATGTCTGTGTTTCTCATTGGTAGAGAAAGGGTAGGAGTTGGTGCATGAGGAAATCAAGTGACTAGGCTAATTGTAGTCAGAACATCTGTATTAGGACTATTGTGTAGGTTGTGACATAATATAAGAGAGACAGTAGATCTAGCTGGTCTGTCATAATATAATAGAGACAGTAGATCTAGCTGGTCTGTCATAATATGAGACAGTAGATCTATCTGGTACAACACACGATAAGTTAAATACAAACAATAATATATTTATTTAAGTTAGGGATTTTCATTTGACAGATAATCTCAAAGACGCTTAAAAACAAAAGTACATGTAGTTCTTGGGCTGGACGATGGTCATCAACAGAGGCTGACGTGTCCAGGTCACATCACCTCCGGTGGGTAAGAAATAGCATGACATTGGTCTAAGCCTAGGTGTTTTTAGATTTGAAGTATTGGTAATTATCAATAGTAGAACGAGTAGGGTGTACATAGCAGTAAATTATATATTTGCTTGCGTTAGCCTACATGATCATAATCTATGACATTATTAATGCAGATAGGGTCTATCACTACAACAAAGTGAACAAACCAGGAGTTGTGTTTATACAGACAGGCTAGCATAACATCATTAATTACTGAGAGAATTTGTTATGGGAAAGTATCTTGTCTTTCCCTAGGCAGGTTCAGAAGAATGGAAAATTCCAAGATGAGTTGAGGGGGAAAAAATATGCGGACAATAACATTAAAAGAAAATCAACTACAGATGATTCTGATTCAAATTCATGTGGGCACAGCAGAGGCGCCAAGACGAGTCAAGTCTTTTTGCCCCATAGCTTATTAGTATGACAACAGCTTAGCTAGCTAGCTAGCTAGCTATCAAACCCTGTCAAGATGTCCATTCTTTTGGCCATTCAAACCTCAGGGATCCCATCACCTGATCAGAGAGCATATTAACACTCCAGCCACAACCATACACCTATTAGACAGGCAAGGAGAGGGCTGGAACCTGTAACTTTGATTGACTTCATTGCTGTTTGTCCGCCAGAGAAGGATGTTCAACTCACACATTGACATGAGGAGTAATTGAGGGAGATGGAGAAAGAGAGATAGGCTGAGTCAAAGAGTTTAAAATGAGAGAGAGAGAGGGCCATGCCATCAAGTCATTGTTCTACACTGAGTGCCTCCCCTCCACAAAGTAATTACATAATCTGTTTTATTATATTAGGGCCAACAACTGAACTGAGCGGTACAGGATGCACCAACATGTGCAAAGGGGAAAACTGCCTAAATAGAATCCAGTTCTTCATGGCAGTCTAAATTAAAGCCTGCCCAAGCATGCAGAGACGCAAACAAACACATAGGCCCTAAACACAAACACTACACTGAAAGTCACTTTGGTGGGCCTAAATTTGGAACATGGGCCGAATAAACTGGGGGGCAAGTAGTTGTGTAAGATGAAAAGCTTATCCCTTCTCCTGCTCAGTTATTATTAGGTGGGGCTGCTGCAGGTATGCAGGCAGACAAAACTGCATATCCCATACCCTGGCTACTGTCCAGGTGCACAGACTGAGTGCGTGGTCACAGAAGCACTCGCACGGCCATTCCGCTGCTGTTATTCCTGCAGCATTCAAGCAGTCAGAGTGTAACACTGTGCGTGTGTGCGAGATAGAAATGTACTCTCTCATCCCCTGACTGTCTAAGCCCAGGGCCCTGACTGCAATGTCATTCCTTCACACATACAGCCAATGTCTGGCATCCAACAATGTAGGGCTGCTCTCATAAAAAGAGAGACTAACGTTAACTAACGTACAGCAACATGCTTAGCTAGTTCTGCAACATAGTCAGGCTAAATATCATAACACAGATTTTTAAAAAAACACTGACAAATTAGTTTAGAAACTCTGGTTATACCCTTTCTGAGTTAGTAAGTTAGGCCTACGCTACAGGCAGTTTTTACGGGTGGGCAGTTGGCTACACAGCTAAGGAACTAGCTAACGTTAGCTGCTACCTAGACTAGGTCCTAGCTAACGTTAGCACGTTAGCCGGTAGCTTAACGTTACTAGCTAACGATAGACAGTTAACTTAAAGTTTAGTTAACCAGGTAGCTAGTTAGTTACCAAGCTAGGTTTCTGCTAACTAGCTAATAAAGTTAGCTGGCTGCCAATGTACATAACTAGCCAACAACCTAGCTAGAAACTAGTTTGTCAATAACACCGCAAGTTAGCTAACGAATAGTTAGCTAGTAGATATTTTCCAATGTGCACTAAACAAATAACAGAAACTTATCGAATCAAAGCTAGCTAGCAAACTAGCGAATATGAATCTACGCAACACGAAGCTAAGTTAGCTAGGTTGTTGTTAGCTGACAGTGACATTTTCAAAGTGTATGTTTAGCTAGCTAGCCAGGCCCGTCTTTAGCAAATGACATCCCCGGTGCTTGCGTCTCAGCGTACCCGGCCAATACTTACAGGAAAGGCTCTTATCCTCATCTTGGTGTCCTTCTTGACGCCGCCTTTGAGGTTGGACATGATTAGTTAGTACGTCCGTCTTCTCTACGTTATCATGAAATACTATTTTAGGCTGCAACAGGGATGCCTGCAAATGGAAAGTGGTAAAGATCCCCCTCGACCTTCCCCTTGGGCTTGGGTCCGTCTCTCTGCGCTGTTGTTGTCACTCCTCTTCTCTCAATTTTTGCCTAGCTTCTACCTTGCAGTGATGGCGGACAACAAGCTTCTACAGGGCAGTGGTAACTGCGAACCGAAATCACGCGAGATGAACCATGGAAAACATAATGTTGCAAAAAGATATAGCACGTTCATCCTCATTCCACCAGTTGGATATATATCCAATTAACTTTAACCCAGTATCAAGTCTGGACAATGTATTTGTATACAGTCTATTCAGTTCATATCATATTGCATTTTATCAGGTGGCCAAAATTGGAGGTGACATGGATTTTTAAAAATATTACACAAACGTGCACATTTCAAAATCTAGCATTCTTTCTTTGTGCTCACTAGATACTTACCTAGCTACATTATTGAGTAGTCAGTACCCATGCACTAGGCCTGTCAACTATGACGAGTTGGCCAATACACATCACATGATATCCATGCTGTTTTGTTATTTAAATACTAGTGTGCATAAAGCCTACAACATGACACAGTGCTAATGTAAACTGAGGGAGATTGTGATGTCACTAGGCCTAATAGTGTGACAGGGTATGAACCATAATGTCTGTTCCTTTAAGGAGACCCTTAGTTACCATGTGAAATGTATAAAAGCAACCTTTTTTCAGGTAGGCCTAAAATATTTTGTCCTAAAGGTCCTGAGAGGTAATTGTGATTTGTTGATTCTGAACCCGCCAGGAGACTGTTAAAGTAAATATAGGCTTATGTGTGTTATTTAGTCTTACTGCCAAGTCTAACTGTTATTTTACTGTTCTGTTACTGCCTAGTCTAACTGTTATTTTACTGTTGTTGCCTAGTCTAACTGTTATTTTACTGTTGTTGCCTCATCTAACTGTTATTTTACTGTTGTTGCCTAGTCTAACTGTTATTTTACTGTTGTTGCCTCGTCTAACTGTTATTTTACTGTTGTTGCCTAGTCTAACTGTTTTAGAGGTAGGTTATGTTTGTCACTGTTGTTGATCTGTTTTTTGTTTTGTAGTCCTGTAAAAAACCTGTAGTCCTGTGAAAGCACTATTGCACTTCAGGAAGGCACTTCGATCTAAAAAGCCTTTTGTGTAGGTGTTTTGTACTGTTACATCTCAACCTTGAACCTTTAATAAGCTACTTTCCCCCCCCATATTTGCCTCAGACTGTTTCCCTAAAAATGGGCCTGGAACCTGTTGTTACTGTTGGCCTAAATATTAGACTACGTCTAGATGTTACACTTGGCCTTATACAAAATCAGAGGATGAAATGAAAATGGAGACGGGTGACATTTTAAAGAATTACTTTAATTATTTTGGCTATGCACAAAAATAATTGTGTTAAAATTACTGTTGGTATTTGCTCAGAGAATTAAAGTAGCCGGTGATGGCTCCATGTGTGATAACAAGCCTCCACTGCAATACAGTAAACACCCACAAGAGGGTAACGTTACGCTCTTGTCAATCCAAGGCTATAGTTATTTTTTTATTTTATTTAACCTTTATTTACCTAGGCAAGTCAGTTAAGAACAAATTCTTATTTATAATGGCGGCCTACCAAAAGGCAAAAGGCCTCAAGCGGGGACAGGGGCTGGGATTAAAAATAAAAATATTAAAAATAAATATAGGACAAAACACACATCACGACAAGATGAGGGTCAGGCGAGGGTCAGGTGATGAACGGAACAACTAAGTAAATGTCAACCTTCACATGTCATATTATGCTGTCCAGTGTCCACCGTGCCTCCGTCAGAGGGCTATTCCAGTGTCCACCGTGCCTCCGTCAGAGGGCTATTCCATCTCTCTCTCTCTCTCTCTCTGCACCCTGGTCACATTATGCTGTCCAGTGTCCACCGTGCCTCCGTCAGAGGGCTATTCCATCTCTCTCTCTCTCTCTCTGCACCCTGGTCACATTATGCTGTCCAGTGTCCACCGTGACTCCGTCAGAGGGCTATTCCATCTCTCTCTCTCTCTCTCTGCACCCTGGTCACATTATGCTGTCCAGTGTCCACCGTGACTCCGTCAGAGGGCTATTCCATCTCTCTCTCTCTCTCTCTCTCTCTCTCTCTCTGCACCCTGGTCACATTAAAATCTCCTGGGTCGATGATCGACCAAGGACTGGAAGATGGAATATCTTCTCACAGTCATGACGATGCTCTCTGAATAAGGCAATAGACAGATTGTAAAATAATGTTGTATAGCCAAATGCATTGCATTATCCCATGTATTCTTCACATGAGGCTACAAACAAAACATATAACTGCAAGCAGCAATGAACAGTGTTCACAGGATAACAGAAAGAACACAAGATCAGTTGGATAACAAAGCAAGCACATCATGTAGGAACTATCTTCCTTTATGTGAAAGCATTAACATGTTTTATTTTTCAATACCACAAGGATGACACAAGTGAAGTTTTGTGTAGTGCTGTACGCAGCATGTAATCCTTCTTAAAGTCATTACTTAATGTATTGAGGTTATATATGAATATTTATATATGCTGACTGTGCAAGCAGCAAGACTTACAATTTCACATTTTCCAGAATAAAATATACACTTTTCACAAAGTTCAGACCAATAATAGGGCTAGTATTATTATACAGATATACTAATAACAATAATTCACATCGTTTTTCTGCATAATTTAAATCTAACATTAATTTGCATGAGACAAAGTCCACTTGATCACTAGTTATTGCTCTAGTATCCTATAGTGCCACGTGTGCCAATGACATCTATAGTGCCACCAACTGGTCTGGTGCAGTGGGGGTTCATGAGAAGATTTTTATAGCATTTTTAGCATATTTCAGCATATTAGCATATGTGCTAAGTAAGTTAAGAGATGTTCCATGGGCCTACATTCTAAATTGGGTGTTATTTGGTCTTATGTTTCATGAGAATATGTTTTTTAAATGTTTTCCGAAATTTCCAAGATGGAGGAAAATCTATCCTGATGGACCTTATGGGTCCTTGAGGCAGATTGGTTCAGCATAAGGAAAGACAACTACATACAACGTTTCAAGTCTCTAGGTCAAACGGGCCTATAGATATGAGAGTTTAAGTGAGACTGCTTATAACAGCGCCACCTATAGGCCAATCGGTGCCATTCTTTTTGACCAAGTTACTCATGGCCTCTTGTTTCTGTGTGCCAAATTAGAAACAAGTTACCAATCCCTGCTTGAGTTATTTGACCATGTCAAGGGAAACAAATTATAAGAATACAGACAATAACAATATGCTTCAACCCCTAAAAACAGTGAGAAAAAAGGAAAACGTGAAGGTTTGACTCACTTTTGTATTCAGCCACTAATGTAGGGGCGGTAGTACTCCTTCTTAACTTGTTTCCAACTCTTCTCAGCCCCATGTTCTCTAACTCCAATTTCCGGATTTCCGACCGCATTTCTATGATTACCTGCGCGAGTTTCCGTTCGCTATCCATGGTGCTGAAACGACAGATTTATGTCCGCGCGGAAAGTGCCATTGGGACAGAATATCTCACCCTTAGCCACTTGCCTCACCTGACCTGGTAAATAGATATCATGCTCTCCTAAACTGTTTTCCTCTGTACATACACTATTTCAGTCACATGGTAGGCCTAGTTTTTCCTCCCCTCATCTCGGTTGTCAATGTGATTGTCGCGCGCGGACCCGGTTAGTGATCCATGTGGAGCAACGTTTTCTTCCTCTCACTTTTTTTAATGAACAAAATAAGCAATTACCCTCTCATCGCACCATTGATAACACAGCCACATGACGTAGGCCAACTAGTGTCATTTTCTTCTCTGAGACCCGATGCCACCCACTTTCTCTGCGACAGTTAAATATTTATCCGTTCTGTCAACGTAAAGCAGCAATAGGCAATCTAGTACGGGTCAGTGACACGTAGGACGACACTGCAACGTTGTGGTGATTTAATTAAATCACTTTCATTTTCTGTCTCTTGTTTACTGTCGTCTGCCATTCATCTGCATCTGTGTGCTCTCCATCCGTTCCAGTCACTAAAACTAATTTAAAAATAAAATAAAATAAAATGTTATTTGTCACATACACTGTTTAGCAGATGTTATTGCGGGTGTAAAGAAACGATTGTGCTTCTAGCTCCAACAGTGCAGTAATATCTAATAAGTAATATCTAACAATACACACAATCTAAAGTAAAGGAATGGAATTAAGAATAAATATAAATAGCTAGATCTACTTAGGTGATTCCTATACTAGAAAATGTGTATACTTTTATAGACTTTTGTAGACTATTTTCTTGCAGGCCTAGAAAGTCTCTATCAACTTTTGAAAGTTGTGAAAAATAGGGACCTTTACGTTAGACCTAGGCCAAAATGGATCCTTGAGAAGTCCAAAACATATTTTCCAGTTCCCACACTGCTATTCTGTCACGTTCTGACCATAGTTCTTTTGTATTTTCTTTGTTTTAGTATGGTCAGGGCGTGAGTTGGGTGGGTTATCTATGTTTTGTGTTTCTATGTTGGGTTTGTCGTTTGGCCTGATATGGTTCTCAATCAGAGGCAGGTGTTAGTCATTGTCTCTGATTGGGAACCATATTTAGGTAGCCTGTTTTTGTATTGTGGTTTGTGGGTGATTGTTCCTGTTCGTGTATTCCGTTGTTCTGTGTTCACTATTTCGGGACTGTAGCGTCTTCGGTTATTTTTGTCAGTTTATTGTTTTTGTTCGTTCTTGAAAGTATTCTAAATAAATATGAATACTCACCACGCTGCATCTTGGTCCGAACATTCTTACTCCTCAGACGAGGAGAACAAAGACTGCCGTTACATATCCTTATCTGCTGTTACATACACTGAGTGTACAAAATATTAGGAACAGCTGCTCTTTCCATGACATAGACTGACCAGGTGAATCCAGGTGAAAGCTATCATCCCCCTCACCTGTTTAATCCAATTCAACCAGTGTAGATGAAGGGGAGATTAGTTTAAGGTTAATTAAGTATTTTTAAGCCTTGAGACAATTGAAACATGGATTGTATATGTGTGCCATTCAGAGGGGGAATGGGCAATACAAAATATTTAACGGGGTGTGGTAGTAGGTGCCAGGCACACCGGTTTGAGTCTGTCAAGAACCTCAACGCTGCTGGGTTTTTCACACTCCACAGTTTCCCTTGTGTATCAAGAATGGTCCACCACCCAAAGGACATCCATCCAACTTGACACAACTGTGGTAAGCATTGGAGTCAAGATGGGCCAGCATCACTAATGCTACGCTATTCCCTATTGAGTGCACTACTTTTGACCAGGGCCCATACGTTTCTGGTCAAAAGTAGTGTACTAAATAGTGAATAGGGTGTGTGTACATAGTGGCATGTTTCAACACTGTGGCCCAGTGGTTCCCAATCAGGGGTACTAGGATCCCTGGGGGTACTTGTCCTAACCACAGGGGGTACTGGAGAATATTCAAAAGACCATAGGCCTACTTAGGGCCGGTTCCAGGAATAAGCCACATAAGCTTTTTATTTATCACATTTTTGGGGGAACTCAGTGGGGTCTCAACTTACTATTGTGAGTAAGAACAGTAGATTACACCAGGGGCAATTTAGAGATGTGGATGTGCATCAGCAGCTTTTCTCTTATGTCAGTCACTGACAGTCACTCAATTAGCAATGTCAGCTAAATGTTTTTAGATTGGTAGTTAGTCTAGCCAGCCCTGATGTCCAGGGGACCCCCATTGATTTTGTTAGTAACTCTCACTCAGAAATCTTTTTAACATGGCACAAGTCATTATAAAATGCTAGAATTGCAGGAAATTAGCTGTAAATGGGTCCCTCAAAACAAATCTTGCTTAGGGCCCCCAAAAGGCTAGAGTTGGCCCTGGGCCTACTGGTAAAATGCACATGAGGGGGTACTTCAGGGGTACTCCTGGCAGAGCAACATTCAGTTGGTTGTACAGTCATCGAAAAAGGTTTGGAACCATCGCTGTAGCCTGTACTCTGCGTTCCTCCCATTCCACAAAACAGTGTCTCAGCTGCTGCTTGCTTGCTGATAACAACCCTTACAGCAACTGACAGGTAGACTGACCTCATTGCTCTTTCTGTGTCATGGTGTTGAGTAAACACAGGAAGTTAACCTCTGAAGCATCTGTAGATAAAGGCTATATCGTTCTGCTAATACAGGACTAGTAAAGGCCCAATGCACTGCTTTTTTATTTATTTTTTATATAGATATATTTTTATTTCCTGACATTTTTCTTCTTCGAGTTTTTAGGGGGTTCTGCAGCACCCTCGACAGCCCTGCTTCCCGCGGTTCTGTACGTAATTTAAAATGTTGAGTCCTTATTTTAAAAACTGAAGTACCAAAATCAACCTACAGATGTCAGTGTCGTGTGCTATTCTTTGGCTGCAGGCCTAGCTGGCAATCTGAATCTGCTGTCATTCGTTGAGGAAGCATACAAATGTCGAACTCAGGACAGGTAAGAGACACATGAAAAGTATGTGCAAAGATTATAGAACAAACGTTTTCCCCTTTTATAAGTGGTATGTGCATTTGTAAGTTAACGTTAACGGTAAACGGCAGATGCACGTTGTGGTGAAGGCAGGACAAGTCACAGGTTTTTTCAGTAATGCTGATAGGTGCGCTGCTGCTGCCGTTGATTTATGCTACGTTGGCTCGACGTTATTCACGGTGCATGGGCACTGATGCAAAAAGCGCTGACATTAAGGAAGGTCAGGAACACAAACGCTGCTGACTACCGTATCCCTGTTTCATCATTTTAGCAAGTCACTTTTGTCTATGTGCCAACAGCACAATATTGGAGGAAATGTATCCCATAATGGTGTTGACCTTGAAACAGTTTATAGTCCACATTGGCTACTGAGAAAATATATCCAGAGATATATTCAGTGAAACAGGGATGAGATGTATTGTCAGCTTGTCCTCTGTTTAATGACCATGAGTTCTTCTCTGAGCCTGGCCTTCTGTGTTGTTCATTCTAGGGAGCTACTGTGAAAGTCAAACACACATCTTTGTTTACTTTCATTCACAGGGGTTGATACAGAGAATGCATGCATAGTTCTTATATAACTTAAATAGACCTAGTACATCAATAGCAGTGGCGGTCAATACGCCATTTACCCAGCTCAATGTAACAATGATAGGTTTAGGCTACTACATGATACTTGAATTTGCCCTATACCCATCATGAGGTTGCTACAACCTAACCTACAAACATATATACAGTTGAAGTCGGAAGTTTACATACACCTTAGCCAAATACATTTAAACGAAATTTTTTGGCCCATTCCTCCTTACAGAGCTGGTGTAACTGAGTCAGGTTTGTAGCCCTCCTTGCTCACACACGCTTTTTCAGTTCTGCCCACACATTTTCTATGGGATTGAGGTCAGGGCTTTGTGATGGCCACTCCAATACCTTGTCTTTGTTGTCCTTAAGCCATTTTGCCACAACTTTGGAAATATGCTTGGGGTCATTGCCCATTTGGAAGACCCATTTGCGACCAAGCTTTAACTTCCTGACTGATGTCTTGAGATGTTGCTTCAATATATCCACATCATTTTCCTCCCTCATGATGCCATCTATTTTGTGAAGTGCACCAGTCCCTCCTGCAGCAAAGCCCCTCCACAACATGATGCTGCCATTCCCGTGCTTCACGGTTGGGATGGTGTTCTTCGGCTTGCAAGCATCCCCCTTTACCCTCCAAACATAATGATGGTCATTATGGCCAAACAGTTCTATTTTTGTTTCATCAGACCAGAGGACATTTCTCCAAAAGTACGATCTTCGTCCCCATGTGCAGTTGCAAACCGTAGTCTGGCTTTTTTTATGGCGGTTTTGGAGCAATGGCTTCTTCCTTGCTGAGCGGCCTTTCAGGTTATGTCGATATAGGACTCGTTTTACTGTGGATATAGATACTTTTGTACCTGTTTCTTCCAGCATCTTCACAAGGTCCTTTGCTGTTGTTCTGGAATTGATTTGCACTTTTCGCACCAAAGTACGTTCATCTCTAAGAGACAGAACGTGTCTCCTTCCTGAGCGGTATGACGGCTGCGTGGTCCTATGGTGTTTATACTTGCGTACTATTTTTTGTGCAGATGAACGTGGTACCTTCAGGCATTTGGAAATTGGTCCCAAGGATGAACCAGACTTGTGGAGGTCTACAAATTTTTTTCTGAGGTCTTGGCTGATTTCTTTTGATATTCCCATGATGTCAAGCAAAGAGGCACTTGAAATACATCCACAGGTACACCTCCAATTGACTGAAATGATGTCAATTAGCCTATCGGAGCTTCTAAAGCCATGACATCATTTTATGGAATTTTCCAAGCTGTTTAAAGGCACAGTCAACTTAGTATATATGAACTTTTGACTCACTGGAATTGTGATACAGTGAATAATAAGTTAAATAATCTGTCTGCAAACAATTGTTGGAAAGATTACTTGTGCCATGCACAAAGTAGATGTCCTAACCGACTTGCCAAAACTATAGTTTGTTAACAAGAAATTTGATGACTCCAACCTAAGCATATGTAAACTTCCAACTTCAACTGTACGTAAAGTAGGGGTGCTGACCTGAAAAATCGGAATAAAAAAATACATAAAAATAATAATATATATATTTTTCGCACAAAAGTAATGCACTGGGACTTACTAGTACTAGTCCTGTATTAGTGGACCTATATAGCTGTATGTAGCACATGCAAAAAAAAGTTTTGTCTCTTTGTCCAGTATGAAGGAAGTTAGAAATAATTTTGTGAGTCATTGCTAATTAGCCTTTAGCACAATGCTATCCTGGATCTACGCGCTCTCCTCTTCTTACCATTTCCCTTCACTTGTGGAGTTCAGTGCACAACACAACAGCTGTCTGTGACCAGGCAAAACAACTCTCTAAGCCAAACCTTTATACCATAACCGCTAACCACTGCACAGCCTACATCGTTGTCACCATATTAACATTAAACTCAACAAACTAGAACTAATGCGTGTGCAATCATGCAGTACAGTATACAGCAAGCAGTTTAGCAGCTACACCATTGGTCCCCGGTGGCAATGAATGAATAAAAACGAAATCTTACCTTGTCTTGGAAGAGTTGCCGAGTTGGATAGCCTTAGCCAGCTAGCTAATATAAATAACATCTCTCACTGTTTGAGTCAGGTTTTTGAGTAGGCAAAATTAACTGTTTAGAAGCCTCTTGCACCTAGACTTGGCGCTCCGGTACCGCTTGCCGTGCGGTAGCAGAGAGAACCTGGAGGTCCTGGATGGCAGGAATCTTGGCCCCAGTGATGTACTGGGTCGTACGCTCTACCCTCTGTAGTGCCTTGCGGTCGGAGGCCAAGCAGTTGCCATACCAGGCAGTGATGCAACCCGTCAGGATGCTCTCGATGGTGCATCTGTAGAACCTTTTGAGGATCTCAGGACCCATGCCAAATATTTTCAGTTTCCTGAGGGGGAATAGGTTTTGTCGTGCCCTCTTCACGACTGTCTTGGTGTGCTTGGACCATGTTAGTTTGTTGGTGATGTGGACGCCAAGGAACTTAATGCTCTCAACCTGCTCCACTACAGCAAAACAGTATGTTTTAATCAGTTACTTGGTGACGTGAATATATTTACTATAGTTTTATCTAAAAAGGATACCTTTTTTACCGTTTCACTATTTTTATTATTCTGAAATTCACAGTAGGATGGTCCTCCTTCCTTCTCTGCGGAGCCTCCACTGATCAATAGAGTTGAGAACACCAACTATCAGTCACAGGATCATTTAAATTGATGCCTTCTATAGCAACGGGCCGGTCCATTACCATGCCTTCTATAGCAACGGGCCGGTCCATTACCATGCCTTCTATAGCAACGGGCCGGTCCATTACCATGCCTTCTATAGCAACGGGCCGGTCCATTACCATGCCTTCTATAGCAACGGGCCGGTCCATTACCATGCCTTCTATAGCAACGGGCCGCTCCATTACCATGCCTTCTATAGCAACGGGCCGATCCAATACCATGCCTTCTATAGCAACGGGCCGATCCAATACCATGCCTTCTATAGCAACGGGCCGGTCCATTACCATGCCTTCTATAGCAACGGGCCGGTCCATTACCATGCCTTCTATAGCAACGGGCCGGTCCATTACCATGCCTTCTGTAGCAACGGGCCGGTCCATTACCATGCCTTCTGTAGCAACGGGCCGGTCCATTACCATGCCTTCTGTAGCAACGGGCCGGTCCATTACCATGCCTTCTGTAGCAACGGGCCGATCCATTACCATGCCTTCTATAGCAACGGACCGATCCATTACCATGCCTTCTATAGCAACGGGCCGATCCATTACCATGCCTTCTATAGCAACGGACCGATCCATTACCATGCCTTCTATAGCAACGGACCGATCCATTACCATGCCTTCTATAGCAACGGACCGATCCATTACCATGCCTTCTATAGCAACGGGCCGATCCATTACCATGCCTTCTATAGCAACGGGTTGGGACTCAGAACAGAATAACATCAACAGAACAAAGTGACAGGCGTGGTTTGAGTCAGAGAAACATCACATTGGGGTCCAGAAAGTGGCACCTCCCGGTGTGTGAGTGGCCCAATGAAAGAGAGATGGAGGAGTAAGGCAACAAAGATATGTAGGACAAGCGACGGGTAGGAGCATTGGGCCAGTAACCGAAAGGTTGCTAGATCTAATCCTTGAGCCAATAAAGTAAAAATCTGTCATTCTTCTCTTGAGAAAAGCAGTTGACCCCCAACAACAACAACTGTTCTCCGGGTGCCGATCACATGGATGTGGATTAAGGAAGCCCTCTGATTCAGAGGGGTTGGCTTAAATCCGAAAGACAACTTTTCAGTTGAATGCATTCAGTTGTACAAATGACTAGGTATCCCCCTTTCCCCTTTATTATCCGATAACTGCCAAACGGCATTTCGGTGCACTGATCACACCAGTCACCATCCCTCCTCATGATCACTGATCACACCAGTCACCATCCCTCCTTATGATCACTGATCACACCAGTCACCATCCCTCCTCATGATCACTGATCACACCAGTCACCATCCCTCCTTATGATCACTGATCACACCAGTCACCATCCCTCCTCATGATCACTGATCACACCAGTCACCATCCCTCCTCATGATCACTGATCACACCAGTCACCATCCCTCCTCCTGATCACTGATCACACCAGTCACCATCCCTCCTCATGATCACTGATCACACCAGTCACCATCCCTCCTCCTGATCACTGATCACACCAGTCACCATCCCTCCTCCTGATCACTGATCACACCAGTCACCATCCCTCCTCCTGATCACTGATCACACCAGTCACCATCCCTCCTCATGATCACTGATTACACCAGTCACCATCCCTCCTCCTGATCACTGATCACACCAGTCACCATCCCTCCTCATGATCACTGATCACACCAGTCACCATCCCTCCTCATGATCACTGATCACACCAGTCACCATCCCTCCTCATGATCACTGATTACACCAGTCACCATCCCTCCTCATGATCACTGATCACACCAGTCACCATCCCTCCTCATGATCACTGATCACACCAGTCACCATCCCTCCTCCTGATCACTGATCACACCAGTCACCATCCCTCCTCCTGATCACTCACACCAGTCACCATCCCTCCTCCCGATCACTCACAGGGTATTTCAGTGTGGCTGCTGTAGCTACAGGATCATGTGACATCATTGTCACGTGTGTACTGTAACGTAATGTTATGGCTGCATCAAGAATGCAATGACCCTAGTGCCTAGACCTTTAAACTTCATTCCTGGTAGGCCTGCAGGTTTTTGCTCCAACCCAACACTAATCAATCAGATTGAACTAATCAAATCGAACTAATCAGATTGAACTAATCAAGAGCTTTATGATTAGTTGATTTGAGGGATGTTAGTGTAATGTTGGAACAAAAGCCTGCACGCCCAATGGATCTCCAGGTTCAGTACTGAAGAACGTTGCGGCCTAGACTGTAGCCTAAAAATGGATTCACTTGGGAAACGTGCACAGGAAAAACAGTGGTCATTGCCACAACAGGTTAAGTATTGAGATGCCAGCGCCCTGAAATGATAAGCTGGGCTTTGGAAAGGCGTTATTACACATTAAGGGTCTTCATATACCTGTACACTTCACTAACTCTTATCTTTCAGCACCCAGACAACATCTTTAGCTAAATATTTCTCCAGCAATAAATATGTCTCCAGCAACTCAAGCTTTAACCCATGTGATGTTGTGAACTGATAGTAATTGTGGCCGTAACTTCTTGCCCCGTCAACAGTGACACCGTAGATCATTCTGATGAAAATGTCTTGGGGTGGAAATTCAATATCGATCGTAAAATCTAAAGATAGTTCCCAAAGGGTCGAGGGATCATTTCTCCGAACATTTGATACATAGAAGATCTGGCATATAAGGCAATTCTACTGCCATTGAAAACCATTAACTATAACTATAAAGCATTGTTGTCATGGTTTCAAGGCCTCATAAGCTGTTTTCTAATCGCCGCCAGTGTGTCACATCTGCTCCTGCCACGCCCTCTAGTGCTCATCCGGTGTCTCCTTGACCTGCCGCCACTCCCCCAGTGTCTCTCCCTTTCCCTCTCTCTCTCTGTGTGTGTGTGTGTGTGTGTGTGTGTGTGTGTGTGTGTGTGTGTGTGTGTGTGTGTGTGTGTGTGTGTGTGTGCGGAGACTGGTGTGCTGGAGTCAGCAGATCCCCACCAGCTGCAACCTGTTCCATAGTCAAGACCTCTACAAATACTCAGTCCTGCCACTTCCACACTGCCAGATCGTAATCTCTGCTCAGTCACTCCATGTTTCTAGCTGTTTGTTCCTGTTGTCCTGTTGTGCCTGTTTTCCCTTACCTGACGCTGTTTTCCTCTCCGCTACAGTTCTGCCCGCTCTGACTCTGGTCCCTGTCTCCAGTCCGACTTCTCGTCAGTCCTGATACTCTGTCCTGGATTACCCACTCTACACTCCCTTGGATTCCCCTCCGGACCTGCTTACCCTGTCCCCACACCTCTCGCTCCAGCCTCAGCCTCCGCATCTGGTTTCCAGCAACCCGCCCGAGCTTCCCCTGGCCTGCACTCAATCTTCCCCCTGTGTTTCAATAAATATCTTGGTTACCTCATCCCAGGCTCCTCGTCTGAGTCTGCTCTTGGGTTCACCTGTTCCGCTCCACGTGACACTGAATGTTTTGAAACCCTGAAAATGTATGTTTGCTCATCTTTATGCATTTGTGTTTTCAAATAATGACTTACAGTATAAGGCTATTATGCTAGCATGGACTTTAGTTTCTACTGCCAATGTTTTTCAGGCCTTTCCCCTACTTATCATCGCCTCTGCATCATAATGATGCAGTAATCATAGGCTATCTGTTTTTCTTGTCTCTCTCTTTCTCTCCTCTCTTCCTTCTCCTCCTCTTCTCTCTGTTGACTGGAGAAAGTGTTTGTTGACGTTTGGGCTCAGTAGAGGAGTCGTTTGTTATTTATGGCGCACGACGCAACGTGATTGGCTAAAGAGAGAGATATAATTATGCCTGGCGGGACTAGCCAGTCCGGGAAATGCAGTAGGTGCTGTGTGGAGTTCGCCGGTTGCTAGGCTACGGTGGTGGGTCCTGGGGTGTATGGAGTGAGTGTTTTTAGACCTAAAAGTGGTGCTGTGGCTGTTGCCTGGTCCCCCTTCCCTGGTTAGCTCCCCAGATAGCTCCATTCACCCCTGATCCCCTATCTATTATAGCTGTGGTGCTAGCTGTCGTCATGATGCATTGGAGGGATAGTTCAAGCCTGAATCTATTTTCATGGAATTATATGGTGCAGGTCTTTCCCATTTATTCTGGATTGAGGCCTGCAGATTTGTACTAATGGATTTAGGATTTACAGAAAAGATGGGCTTGGAATATGGACACAACTCCGGCTCAGCTTCCGGTTATTGGTTCATATTCCGTCACACTCAGAATTTAAACCGGCACCCTTCCGGTTGCTGGCCAGTCTATCTAACCTTCAGGCTACCAAGCTGCCACCTCAGTCTATCTAACCTTCAGGCTACCAAGCTGCCACCTCAGTCTATCTAACCTTCAGGCTACCAAGCTGCCACCTCAGTCTATCTAAACTTCAGGCTACCAAGCTGCCACCTCAGTCTATCTAACCTTCAGGCTACCAAGCTGCCACCTCAGTCTATCTAACCTTCAGGCTACCAAGCTGCCACCTCAGTCTATCTAACCTTCAGGCTACCAAGCTGCCACCTCAGTCTATCTAACCTTCAGGCTACCAAGCTGCCACCTCAGTCTATCTAAACTTCAGGCTACCAAGCTGCCACCTCAGTCTATCTAACCTTCAGGCTTACAAGCTGCCACCTCAGTTTATCTAACCTTCAGGCTACCAAGCTGCCACCTCAGTCTATCTAACCTTCAGGCTACCAAGCTGCCACCTCAAAACATTTTACAGACTTTGATTTTGGATTGAACTATCCAATTGAATCAGTTGTATTTTTGGGTGTTTAAATAACTATTACAATGCCATAGGGTTTTATAATGGATACGATTATAGATAGACATGACATTGAAACGTATCAGGATGCTCTGTCACTCCAACCTACCTGATAAGATATTGAATTCTATACTATCTATTCTATACTATCTATTCTATACTACCTATTCTGTTCCATCCTATACTATCTTTTATATCTATTCTATACTACCTATTCTATCTATTCTATACTATCTATTCTATCCTATACTACCTATTCTATCTATTCTATACTATCTATTCTATCCTATACTACCTATTCTATACTATCTATTCTATACTACCTATTCTATCTATTCTATACTATCTATTCTATTCTATCCTATACTATCTATTCTATCTATTCTATACTACCTATTCTATCTATTCTATACTACCTATTCTATCTATTCTATACTACCTATTCTATATATTCTATACTATCATTCTATTCTATTCTATCTATTCTTTCTATTCTATATGATCTATTCTATCATTCTATTCTATTCTATCTATTCTATACTATAATTCTATTCTATACTATAATTCTATTCTATACTATAATTCTATTCTATACTATAATTCTATTCTATACTATAATTCTATTCTATCTATTTTATACTATCTATTCTATTCTATACTATCATTCTATTCTATCTATTCTATGCTATCATTCTATCTATTCTAAACTATCTGTCACGACTTCTGCCGAAGTCATCCCCTCTCCTTGTTCAGGCGGCGTTCGGAGATCGACGTCACCGGCTTTCTAGCCATCGCCGCTCCATTTTTCGTATATCCATTTGTCTTGTCTTGTTTCATACACACCTGGTTTTCATTTCCCCAATCAATCTACTTGTATTTAACCCTCTGTTTCCCATCATGTGTTGTGTGTAATTGTTTCATGTTATGTGGTGTTAGTTTACACGCTTTACTTTTATGTTCTGTTTTTTGAGCGCGTTTGTTTTATGTAGTTCTCTCTTATTGGAACTATAATACCACTAGCCACTTTAAACAATGCCACTTAATATAATGTTTACATACCCTACATTACTCATCTCATATGTATAGACTGTACTCTATACCATCTACTGCATCTTGCCTATGCCGTTCTGTACCATCACTCATTCATATATCTTTATGTACATATTCTTTATCCCTTTACACTTGTGTGTATAAGGTAGTAGTTGTGGAATTGTTAGGTTAGATTACTTGTTGGTTATTACTGCATTGTCGGAACTAGAAGCACAAGCATTTCGCTACACTCGCATTAACATCTGCTAACCATGTGTATGTGACAAATAAAATTTGATTTGATTTGATTTGATAATAAAAGTGCCCCTGTTCATTATAATCTGCTCTCCTGCACCTGACTTTTCCAATACACCATCCTGACACTATCTATTCTATTCTATCTATTGCATCTTAGTCTATGCCGCTCTGACATTGCTCATCCATATATTTATATATTATTATTCCATTCCTTACTTAGATTTGTGTGTTTTAGGTATTTGTTGTGGAATTGTTAGATATTTCTTGTTAGATATTACTGCACTGTCTGGAACTAGAAGCACAAGCATTTCGCTGCACTTGCATTAAAATCTGCTAACCATGTGTATGTGACCAATAACATCTGTTAACCATGTGTATGTGACCAATAACATCTGTTAGCCATGTGTAGGTAACCAATAACATCTGTTAACCATGTGTATGTGACCAATAACATCTGTTAACCATGTGTATGTGACCAATAACATCTGTTAACCATGTGTATGGGACCAATAACATCTGTTAACCATGTGTATGTGACCAATAACATCTGCTAACCATGTGTATGTGACCAATAACATCTGTTAACCATGTGTATGTGACCAATAACATCTGTTAACCATGTGTATGTGACCAATAACATCTGTTAACCATGTGTAGGTGACCAATAACATCTGTTAACCATGTGTAGGTAACCAATAACATCTGTTAACCATGTGTATGTGACCAATAACATCTGTTAACCATGTGTATGTGACCAATAACATCTGTTAACCATGTGTATGGGACCAATAACATCTGTTAACCATGTGTATGTGACCAATAACATCTGCTAGCCATGTGTATGTGACCAATAACATCTGTTAATCATGTGTATGTGACCAATAACATCTGTTAACCATGTGTATGTGACCAATAACATCTGTTAACCATGTGTATGTGACCAATAACATCTGCTAGCCATGTGTATGTGACCAATAACATCTGTTAACCATGTGTATGTGACCAATAACATCTGCTAGCCATGTGTATGTGACCAATAACATCTGTTAACCATGTGTAGGTAACCAATAACATCTGTTAACCATGTGTAGGTAACCAATAACATCTGTTAACCATGTGTAGGTAACCAATAACATCTGTTAACCATGTGTAGGTAACCAATAACATCTGTTAACCATGTGTAGGTGACCAATAACATCTGTTAACCATGTGTAGGTGACCAATAACATCTGTTAACCATGTGTATGTGACCAATAACATCTGTTAACCATGTGTAGGTAACCAATAACATCTGTTAACCATGTGTAGGTAACCAATAACATCTGTTAACCATGTGTAGGTGACCAATAACATCTGTTAACCATGTGTAGGTAACCAATAACATATGTTAACCATGTGTATGTGACCAATAACATCTGTTAACCATGTGTAGGTAACCAATAACATCTGTTAACCATGTGTATGTGACCAATAACATCTGCTAACCATGTGTAGGTAACCAATAACATCTGTTAACCATGTGTAGGTAACCAATAACATCTGTTAACCATGTGTATGTGACCAATAACATCTGCTAACCATGTGTAGGTAACCAATAACATCTGTTAACCATGTGTATGTGACCAATAACATCTGTTAACCATGTGTAGGTAACCAATAACATCTGTTAACCATGTGTAGGTAACCAATAACATCTGTTAACCATGTGTAGGTAACCAATAACATCTGTTAACCATGTGTATGTGACCAATAACATCTGTTAACCATGTGTATGTGACCAATAACATCTGCTAACCATGTGTAGGTAACCAATAACATCTGTTAACCATGTGTAGGTAACCAATAACATCTGTTAACCATGTGTATGTGACCAATAACATCTGTTAACCATGTGTATGTGACCAATAACATCTGCTAACCATGTGTAGGTAACCAATAACATCTGTTAACCATGTGTATGTGACCATTAACATCTGTTAACCATGTGTATGTGACCAATAACATCTGCTAACCATGTGTAGGTAACCAATAACATCTGTTAACCATGTGTAGGTAACCAATAACATCTGTTAACCATGTGTAGGTAACCAATAACATCTGTTAACCATGTGTAGGTGACCAATAACATCTGTTAACCATGTGTAGGTGACCAATAACATCTGTTAACCATGTGTAGGTAACCAATAACATCTGTTAACCATGTGTAGGTAACCAATAACATCTGTTAACCATGTGTAGGTGACCAATAACATCTGTTAACCATGTGTAGGTAACCAATAACATCTGTTAACCATGTGTAGGTAACCAATAACATCTGTTAACCATGTGTAGGTAACCAATAACATCTGTTAACCATGTGTAGGTAACCAATAACATCTGTTAACCATGTGTAGGTGACCAATAACATCTGTTAACCATGTGTAGGTAACCAATAACATCTGTTAACCATGTGTAGGTAACCAATAACATTTGATTTGAAGATTATGGGAAGGATCTCAATGTGTACCTCCTCACCCCTGTTAACTCTCCTGTTACCCTTATTCCCTATCCAATTACATCACCTTTACCCCGCCCGCCTGCCCCACACCCCTCCTGACTCTGACTGGTGCTGAGCGGAGGCCTCAGCTTGCTTGATGCTCTTAAAAGTGACCGTGTTGTAGCCCGGAATGACCTGCGCTGGTTGGCAAGTCACTCATCTGCACCATGCCATTAGTAATGTATCTACAGCATGGAGGATGATGCATTAAGTTTAATCAACGTTAGGCTGAATTAACTGCGGGGGCTTCCCCAAGCGCAACACTACAGGATTAGTGGAGATACGGCTGTTATGTCATGTATTATTGATGTTGCCTTCCTCCTACCCTGGGACATTTAGGGGTTGTTGTTATGTTATTGCAGGGTCTGCACGGTCGATAACTGTTGTTGTTATGTTATTGCAGGGTCTGCACGGTCGATAACTGTTGTTGTTATGTTATTGCAGGGTCTGCACGGTCGATAACTGTTGTTGTTATGTTATTGCAGGGTCTGCACGTCGATAACTCTTGTTGTTATGTTATTGCAGGGTCTGCACGGTCGATAACTCTTGTTGTTATGTTATTGCAGGGTCTGCACGGTCGATAACTGTTGTTGTTATGTTATTGCAGGGTCTGCACGGTCGATAACTGTTGTTGTTATGTTATTGCAGGGTCTGCACGTCGATAACTCTTGTTGTTATGTTATTGCAGGGTCTGCACGGTCAATAACTGTTGTTGTTATGTTATTGCAGGGTCTGCACGGTCGATAACTGTTGTTGTTATGTTATTGCAGGGTCTGCACGTCGATAACTGTTGTTGTTATGTTATTGCAGGGTCTGCACGGTCGATAACTCTTGTTGTTATGTTATTGCAGGGTCTGCACGGTCGATAACTGTTGTTGTTATGTTATTGCAGGGTCTGCACGGTCGATAACTGTTGTTGTTATGTTATTGCAGGGTCTGCACGTCGATAACTGTTGTTGTTATGTTATTGCAGGGTCTGCACGGTCAATAACTCTTGTTGTTATGTTATTGCAGGGTCTGCACGGTCGATAACTGTTGTTGTTATGTTATTGCAGGGTCTGCACGTCGATAACTGTTGTTGTTATGTTATTGCAGGGTCTGCACGGTCAATAACTCTTGTTGTTATGTTATTGCAGGGTCTGCACGGTCCATAACTCTTGTTGTTATGTTATTGCAGGGTCTGCACGTCGATAACTGTTGTTGTTATGTTATTGCAGGGTCTGCACGTCGATAACTGTTGTTGTTATGTTATTGCAGGGTCTGCACGGTCGATAACTGTTGTTGTTATGTTATTGCAGGGTCTGCACGGTCGATAACTCTTGTTGTTATGTTATTGCAGGGTCTGCACGGTCGATAACTCTTGTTGTTATGTTATTGCAGGGTCTGCACGGTCGATAACTGTTGTTGTTATGTTATTGCAGGGTCTGCACGTCGATAACTGTTGTTGTTATGTTATTGCAGGGTCTGCACGGTCCATAACTCTTGTTGTTATGTTATTGCAGGGTCTGCACGGTCGATAACTGTTGTTGTTATGTTATTGCAGGGTCTGCACGGTCAATAACTGTTGTTGTTATGTTATTGCAGGGTCTGCACGGTCCATAACTCTTGTTGTTATGTTATTGCAGGGTCTGCACGGTCGATAACTCTTGTTGTTATGTTATTGCAGGGTCTGCACGGTCGATAACTGTTGTTGTTATGTTATTGCAGGGTCTGCACGGTCAATAACTGTTGTTGTTATGTTATTGCAGGGTCTGCACGGTCGATAACTCTTGTTGTTATGTTATTGCAGGGTCTGCACGGTCGATAACTCTTGTTGTTATGTTATTGCAGGGTTTGCACGGTCGATAACTGTTGTTGTTGAGTTGATGGACTCCCACAGCCGGCTTACTGTAACTTCTCGTCTCTTCAAGGCCTAATTCTGATGGATGGATGTGTATGGATTATAAATGACAATG